>NC_056750.1:211008623-211043623 GCF_019279795.1 Protopterus annectens | reverse complement strand
AAAGCATTTGCAGGAGTCCTGCAGCGTGTGTCACGCTTTTTCCTCGAGGGTCCTCCAAGAGAGGAAAAATAAGCTCATATTAAAGGTGTTGTAAAACCCTCCTTAGAAGAAGCTTTAGCATCCTCTCCTTCTCCCGCTAAAAAGAAAAGGGCGTCTGCTCCGACCAGTCCGTCGGATCCGACCACCAAAAGACATAAGCAGGTTTCTCCTTCGGCTCCAAGGACTTCGGAGCCGAGGGCGGACCAGTCTGCCTCGATGGCACCAGTCACGACCCCTCTGGCTTCGGAGCCGATGGCTGGGGCATCGAGGCAGTCACCTTCGGCTCCACTGGTCTCGGAGCCGACAAAGGTTGTCCGCTCAGACACCTCCTCCTCGGCGCCGAAGTCCTCCTCGGCACCGATGGAAACTAGTGTGGGTATTCCTTCGGCGCCGATAGTCATCGAGTCGCCTCGAGCCGGGTCCCCTAGCCCTTGGGGCCGTTGGAGAGACCATCTTGAACCCGTTCAGTATCCTCTAGGTCATCGAGGATGTCAGATTCGGACATAGACAGGGTGCTCCAAAGACTGTTCCAGTCCCCAGTCTTTCAAAAATTTGTTTGGGCTCTGACCCAGTTGGCTTCGAGCCGATGGCCCATGCCCATGTCATTGCCATTCCTCCTCCGACCGCTTGGCTCCGTCGAGCAGGTGCTGTTGGAGCCGGGTGGAGATCTTAGGGTCGGCTCCGACCCTTACTCCAACCCGGCCTTGGTCCGAGTTTGGTACACGGACTTCTTCGGCTGGACCTGGGGTGATGTTTCGGGACCTATGCTGTCGGTTCCGAGCCTCCCTCTTGGTGCTTCGGCGGGACTTCCGCCTGCTATCATGGCTCCTGGGACCGGACACTCCCAGGATTCTGGGGTCCGGCTTTCAGAGCTATGAGGAGTGCCTTGGCCAAGTCTTCTTGGCCATCTCTCCGGCTTTACCGGCACCTTCCTGGGCGTGGAGACTGGGTCTTTGGCAGTTCCCTGTCCTTAGGCAGCGGAGCCCCTGGGCCTGAGGTTACCCCCATTGGGGGTTCCCCTCCTCCTGAGGGTTCTTCAGAGTTGTCTTCAGAGGAACCCCCAAGGAAGAGATCGTGCAAGAGGAAGCACGTGGACTCCCCCGAGTCTATTACATCGGACACTGATCTTGATGATGCGGAGGGGTCCCCGAAGTCGTCCTCGGATGATGTCTCATTTGCAGACATCTTAGAGATCCTCAAACAACGAGGCGGCTGGATATCCAAGCCCCCCTCTGCTGATGAGTCAGTGCTCCTCAAGGCCTTCGGGGCTCAGCCCTCCGCCTCCTGGGTGTCTCCGCCCTTCGACGAGCTCCTGGATTTAGTTTGTTGGAGGGCGTGGGAACATCCAGATACCATGGAACCAGTCCCTTCTCGTCCTAACAAATTTTTGTCTGCCCCACCCGAGAAGGAGTTCCTCACTAAAGGCGTGGCTGTAGATGCCATGGTGGTGGCATCTGCTACACAACAGGACATGGCAGAGGCTTCAACGTCCGTCCATCCTCCTAATAAGGAGTCTAGGAGCATGGACTGCACGAAGCACCCTGACTTCAGCGGCCTTTACTTTAAGGTCCCTGAATTATTTGGCACATTTTACCAGGCTTCAGAGGGATCTGGTCAAGGAGCTGTCAGATTCCCTCTCAGGTAACCTACCTGAGCAGCTAGCCCAGTCGGTTAGCTCTCAGTTGGCTATCCTTGCTTCAATTTCTAACTCGTCCATGAGGCTCATTTCAGATGCGGCCGAGGCGGTAAGCGGCAGGCACAGGCGTGGCTCTACGGAGACAAGCCTGGCTCTGTTTGTGTCGTTTCGGAGGCCTTCAAGTCTTCCTTCACGACGCTCCCTTTGGTGGGTCCTCTTTATTTGGACCTAGGGTTAAAGACACTCTTACCCGCTGTGAGCAAGGAGGAAAAACTTTATCTGCCGTAGGTGCACGTTATTCCACTCCATTTCGGCCTTATCCCAAGGCTAAAGGAGGAGGGAAGATGTGGTTCCAAATCACGTAAGTTTTTCCATCAACAGCAGGAAGATTCCCTTCCAGAGGCAGAGGACGGGAAATTTTTCTGGGAGACGCCGTCCCAGAGGCGGCAGAGGGCCCGCAATTCTGGAGACCGAGTCCTTTCGTGGCTCTTCAGCCTCCCACACTTCATGAGGGATTGCCCGGCTGTGCTGCTCCGGAGCCAGTCGGGTGCCGTTGCCAAGCACCTAAAGCCTGGGAGTCAATCACTCAGGACAGATGGGTGCTTCGATTATTGCCGGAGGTTACACCATCCCTTCACACACTCACCCCACCGTCCAAAAAAAATCCTGGACCCACCACCCAGTCAAAGGGAAATTGCAGCCGCAGAAGCTTTAAAGCTGCTAGAAAAAGGAGTCATCCAACCGGTCCCCACAGACCAGATCGGATCCGAAATTACTCAAGGTTCTTTTAGTGCCAAAAGACAGGGGACCTGAGACCAATATTGGATCTCAGCAGACTAAACCAATCAGTCACGAAATTCAAATTCCGAATGGTCACGTTACAATCCATTCTCCCATTATTGGAGAAGGATGTTTGCATGTGCTCCATAGATCTCAAGGACGCCTATTATCACATACCGATACATCGGGCGTCCAGGAAGTATCTGCGCTTCAGCCTGGGAGACAGTCATTTCCAATTTTGTGCTCTGCCCTTTGGTCTCACCACAGCCCCAGGGTGTTCACCAAATGTTTGGCAGTAGTAACGGCTCACCTGAGGAGTCTTGGATTCCAAGTGTTTCCCTATCTGGACGACTGGCTCCTGACTGCCACCACCAGTCATCTACTAATGGACAACCTCAAAGCCACCATCTCCCTGGGTGCTACCCTGGGAATTACATTCAATTGGTCAAAGTCTGTTTTGCTGCCCTCTCAGCGCATAAGGTTCATAGGAGCAGAGATAGACTCAAAATTGATGCGCGTTTTTCTTCCTACCGAAAGGATCCAAACTTTACAAGGACAAGTTCAAGCCCTGATTTCAAGACCCAAGGCCCCAGCCAGGATGGTCCTACAAGTTTTAGGTTCGATGTCTGCCACGGTTCTTCTAGTTCCTCTGGCAAGATTGCACATGAGGATTCTTCAGTGGCTATTATCGACTCAATGGTCCTTTCAGGATCTTCCCCTCAATCACCCCATTATGATTACAGAAACATGCAAACGGGACCTTCGCTGGTGGCTTCAGACATCCAATCTAAATCAGGGAAGTCCTTTTGTTATTCCCTCTCCAGTGGTCACCCTGACGACAGATGCCTCCCAGACAGGGTCGGGGGGGCATTGTCTGGGCAGGTTAGTTCAGGGTTCCTGGCTTCCAGACGAAACTTCCACATCAATGTATTGGAGATGAGGGCTGTACTTCTGTCCCTACAGGCCTTACACAAGTTTATCCCTCAGGGCATAATCGCCATCCACACAGACAACATGTCGGTGGTCTGGTATCTAAACAAACAAGGAGGGACCAGATCTTACCCCCTTTGCAGAGAGGCCATGAGGGTGTGGGAATGGGCTGTAGCTACCAGCCGTTTCTTGGTAGCGACCCACATTCCGGAAATCAAATATATTGGCAGACAGATTAAGCAGGACAATTCTCTCTCCTCACGAGTGGTCCCTAAACGAAACAGTAGCAGCTCAGGTTTTCAGGAGATGGGGGCGTGCTGCACCTGTTTGCAACCCCACAAAATACTAAGTGCAAAAGGTTCTTCTCCTTGACTCCACATCAGGGGGAAGCAGCTATGGATGCTCTAGCACAACCTTGGCCAACAGGGCTACTTTATGCTTTTCCTCCGATTCCACTTCTCTCCAAAGTCATTCAGAAAGCTTCTCAATTGGGGTCCACAATGATACTAATTGCTCAAGACTGGCCTCGTCAGGTATGGTTTTCCTACCTGAAGAAACATGCGGTGGACGATCCTTGGACTTTAGATCTAACTCCGGATCTGCTAATTCATCAGTCGGGACGACAACATCAGTCCCTTCACACCTTGAAGTTGACAGCTTGGCTCCTCCACTTCCGACTTTAGTCAGAAATCACACATTAGACCCGGAAGTTATTCACATTTTATCTTGCCCACAAACCCACCACTAAGAAATTGTACCTCAGTAAGTGGAAGAGGTTTGCTATCTGGGCTCAACTCAGGGGCTTAGACCCTATCACTGCTCCAGTCCCAGAGGTTTTGAAATTCTTAACATCCCTGTTTAATCAAGGATCTTCTGTCTCTACTATTAAAGTCCAACTAGCGGCTATCTCTAAATTTCACAAGTCCATGGATCCTCCATTGATGAGCAGCAGATTATGCAAAACTTTCATTAAAGGTGCGGGGCTGTTAAGACCCCCAGTTTTTCATCCTGCGCCTCCGTGGGATCTTGATTTGGTGCTTCGTGCATTAACATCTTCCCCTTTCGAACCGGCTGCTACATGTGAGTTAAAATATCTGTCTTGGAAAACTGCCTTCTTAGTTGCAATTACCTCTGCAAGAAGAGTTTCAGAGCTTCAAGCCCTATCTATCAAACCACCGTACTTGATTTTTCACAAGGATAGAGTATCACTTAGGCCTAATCCATCTTTTGTCCCAAAGGTCTGTTCTAATCTCTGTCTCCAACAATCTCTAGAGCTACCAGTTTTCTTTCCAAAATTCTCCAATGAAGCAGAATACACTCTCCATAAATTGGATGTTCACAGGCAATTGCTTCTATTTAGACAGGACTCAGCAAATTAAGTAAATCAGACCAGTTGTTTGTGTCCTTCTCAGACAATAAATTGGGTAAAACCATCACAAAAGCTACTATCTCCAAATGGATTAGAGATTGTATAACTCAGGCTTATTCCTCTTCAATAAGCAACTTACAACATCTATCAAAGCTCACTCTACCAGAGCTATGGCGACTTCTATAGCTTTTCATTCCAAGCTCGCTATTTCTGAGATTTGTGCTGCGGCTACTTGGTCTAATCCGCACACTTTCATTTCCCACTATAAATTGGATGTGGCATCTAAAGCGCGAGCATCATTTGGTTCCACGGTACTCAGGAGTGTTTTCCAGTGAGCCACCCAGGATTCAGGTGCTAGGGACGCTGTCCCATCAGTCAGAATGTAGGCGAGATAGGATCACATAACATCTTTTAGTTATGTACTCACCATAACTTCAGATGTTTGGGATCCATCTCGCCTACATTCCTAATACCCACCCTCCTTCCCCCTGCCTTGGAGATCAGAAGAGATTGAACGGTTTTGAGTTCTACTGTTTTTATCTTGTTTCATCTGACGATGTTATATAATCAGTGCGTGCATGTGTGCATGTATGCGGACAAACTAGATCTGGGGGACTGGTAGTGGTGCATCCTGGGATATAATAAGCTCAGCCAATAAAAGACTTCGCTCTTTGGCATAAGCGTGCCGAGTCGGAGCCGAGGGATCGGCTCCGAACCCATCAGTCAGAATGTAGGCGAGATGGATCCCAAACATCTGAAGTTATGGTGAGTACATAACTAAAAGTTTCAGTTTTTTGTGCAGGTCTTGTTCTACAGGATATGTCTGAAAAAGCCAAGTCTGGTTTCAAGAGGTGTCAGTGTGGGCAAAAGATGTCCATCACTGACAACCATAGCTCCTGTGTCTACTGTCTTGGCCCTCTCCTTCTACAAGAAGACTGTTCTATTTGTCATTCTTTTAGTGGAAGGGTCATGACAGATAGATGCAGGAAGCTTATTGATAGGGGTCTTTTGAAGCCTGCCTTCCAAGAGGCGCTTGACAAGTCGGACCAGGCTTCTAAGTCCTCGAAGGGGTCTAAGACATCGGAGCCTACGTCATCGGCACCGAGTTCTTCGCTTAAAGTTCGTTCACCGGTTCCACAGGCTTCGGGGCAGAGTGTCGAGCTTCTTACTGTGACCGAGCCTCGAGTCTTGGAACCGGTGTCGGAGCTTCCACCTCCTGCTATATTGAGGTCGGTACCGTCCTCGGTTCCTTCGACCCGTTCTTCCAGGCCCCTCTCCGACACAGACGTAGATCGTGTGGTGCATAAGTTAATGGAGAACATGGCCCTGTCCAAGCTCATTTCAGTCTCCTCCCAATTGGTGTCGAGACTCAAAGGCCTTCCCTCATCTCCATCTGGTCCTCCTCTGAGGCCTACAAAGCTTTCGGAGCCAGGAGATGTTGATCTGATGATAGTGGAGCCCTTGGTGCAGGAACCTTCCCTTCCTCGGTCGGCACCATTGACCTTGACTCCGTCAGAACCGTTAGCGGACTCATGGAACCGACTATCTCTCCCTAGCTCCGGGACCGAGAGCCGAACTGATCTTTCGGTGCCGACTATCCCCCTCGGTGCCTCGGCACGGATCACTTCAGCTTCGTCCTCGGGGTCGATGCCCTTGGCCTCCGCGTCGGAGACACTTCTGCATTCTTCGGAACCAGAGGACTCCTCGACTCTGGGTACGGGGGCCTTTGACCTCATGAGGAAGGTATTGTCTTCTCAGACAACCACGTCAACGGAAGCAACTTCTCTCTCCCATAAAGGTCTGTTGTCTACTTCTGCACCCACGACTACCCATAAGCGTAGAGCACCAGTGTCTCAGCCACTCCCAGAGGGAGCCCCTTCTTTCTCGGAGGCCTCACCGGAAGCCCCTCCCGATGACGTTCCGAGGAAAAATTTGTGCAAGAGGAGGCACTTAGATTCTCCACAAGAATCTTTAACATCGGATACTGACTTAGATGAGTCAGAAGGGTCCCCAAAATCACCCTCCGAGGATGTCTCCTTTGCTGACATCCTGGAGATCCTGAAGCAGAGAGGTGATTGGCAGGCCCTACCCCCTTCTGAGGATGAGTTGGTTCTGCTGAAGGCATTTGCTGCTCGCCCTTCCTCCTCCTGGGTCACTCCGCCCTTCGAGTTAATGGAGTTAATTGCTCGAAGGGCATGGGAGGCACCTGACACAGTGGAGCCAGTTCCCAGGAAACCTAACAAATACATAACTGCCCCTCAGGAGGACCACGGACAGATATGGGAAGCGCATTTTCAGTTCAGCGACTTTTTCCATGCGATCGCTGAACTACTTGACACACTTCACATGATTACAGAGGGATCTAGTCAAGGAGTTGGGGGATACCCTCCAGGGTAATACAGACGCTGCTGTCTCGGACAAAGTTACAGCACAGCTCAACACCCTTACATCCATAGTGAACTCGTCCATGAGGCTCATCTCATATGCGGTCGAAGGGTCGAGTAGGGCTGCAGCTTCAGCGATTGCTCTTCGTAGACAATCCTGGATGCGGCTGTGCTTCTTTGCGGAAGCCTTCAATTCTTCCTTTACTAACGCCCCCTTTGATGGTGCCAGTCTTTTTGGCCCCAAAGTAAAGGAGACCCTAACCCGGTGTGAGCAGGAAGGAAAGACTCTGTCTGCTGTTGGAGTCTGTTTTTCCACCCCATCCAGACCGTACCCCAAAGGGCAACGAGGTGGAAAGATGTGGTTTCGTAAACCCCAGGGTTCTTTCCCAGGCACACAGGGTGATGCCCCCCTCCCCCCAGAGGCAGAGGAGGTGGCAGAAATGGAAGACTCCGCTCTGGCGGCAGAGGGGGTCCACAGAACCAAGGTGACAGGGATACTATCCCTGGGAAGACTTTCCAGCACTCCTGAGAGGAGGCCCGGCTGTCCTGCTCTGGAGGCAGTCGGGGGTCACTTAGCTTTATACCCTCAGGCCTGGCAAAGTCTTACTTCAGACAATTGGGTAAAAAGCATTATCACCAGAGGTTACAAAATCCCCTTTGTATTTCCCCCATTACCACAAAGACGGTTCCCAGATGTACCACCCTATCTGCGAAAACCAGCAGCGATAGAAATCTCAAAGCTGCTAGAAAAGAGACATCCAACCAGTCCTGGCGGACCAAAGAGGATCCGGAACTTACTCAAGGTTCTTTTTAGTTCCAAAAAAGACAGGGGACTGGAGGCCAATTCTGGACCTAAGCAATCTCAATACAGTTGTGAAGAAAGAAAAGTTCCGGATGGTCACGCTTCAATCGATCCTTCCGTTTTTCCAGAAGGATGACTGGATGTGCTCAATAGATCTCAGGGACGCCTACTACCACATCAAGATGGCCAGAGTGTCCAGAGATCCTGCGCTTCCGGCTGGGAGCCAGTCACTTTCAGTTTCGGGCCCTGCCCTTTGGTCTAACCTCAGCCCCCAGGGTTTTCACCAAATGCATGGCAGTGGTAGCGTCTCACTTGAGACGCCTAGGAATTCCGGGTGTTTCCATATCTAGACGACTGGCTCCTTACCGCCACCACCGAGCGTCAACTGATGCAGGCCAGGGATTACACAATCAGCCTTTGTGCTATGTTAGGGGTTTCGATAAATTTTGAAAAATCTGCGTTACAGCCCTCACAGCATATTTCATTTATAGGCACAGATCTAGATACCCATTCTTTGCTAGTAAAACTACCCTCCGCAAGAATAGCTTCCCTACAACAACACGTATCTCTCCTACTATTATCCAAGAAGTCCCCAGCCAAACTAGTCCTAAAAGTCTTAGGGCTCATGTCAGCTTCCCTCATTGCAGTTCCCATGGGGAGGTTACACATGAGAATTCTCCAATGGCTGCTGTTCACACAGTGGTCGTTCCAGCAGTTACCGCTGACACACGAGATTCACATAACAGATTCCTGCAAAGCACTCCTGTCTTGGTGGTTACAGGATCACAACCTCATCAGCGGCCGACAGTTTGTGTTACCCAACCCAATGGCCACGGTGACCACGGACGCTTCCCTGATAGGGTGGGGGGGGCATCTTTCAGGGAAAGACAGTCCAAGGCGAATGGTCCAGCTTAGAGTACAACCTGCACATAAATGTTCTAGAGATGAGGGCAGTGTTTCTAGCATTGCAACACTTCTCCCCCCTTCTACCTCTAGGGACTATTGCAGTACAGACGGACAACATGTCCGTAGTCTGGTACATAAACAGGGAGGAACCAGGTCTTACCAGTTCAGAGAGGCCATGAGAATTTGGCAATGGGCAGAGTCCACGGGTCGCTTTCTAATAGCAATGCACATCCCGGGGTTATCCAGCGTCATAGCGGACAGGTTGAGCAGAGCCATCCTGTTACCTCACGAGTGGTCCCTCAATCAGAAAGTGGCGGAAAGGATTTTTCGCAAATGGGGCCAGCCTTGCTGCGATCTGTTTGCGTCTCCAATGAACACCAAATGCAGAAGCTACTTTGCCCTTTTACCCCCTCCAGGGGATGTCCCCAGGGACGCTCTGATTCACGATTGGCCCCCGGGTCTCCTGTACGCTTTCCCTCCTATACCACTGATCCCGAAATTTCTTCAGAAAGCCAAGGACCAGGAGAGGACTATAATTCTTATTGCCCCATTCTGGCCTCGACAGATCTGGTTCCCCTTTCTTCAAGCCCACCAAATGCAGGAGCCCTGGATTCTGGACCCAGTGCCGGATCTGCTGACTCCTTCGTCAGGAGCTCCTCACCTGTCGCTCTTATCCCTCAAGTTAGCAGCCTGGCTGCTCCGCTTCCCTACTTAGCCAGGTCTGACCTTCTCTCTCCGGCGGTCCAGAACATTCTGGTCGCCTCCCATAAGGCTTCCACTACTAAAATCTATACCAGTAAGTGGAAACGTTTCGTGCACTGGGCGACTACACAGCATTTGGATCCTTTAGTAGCCCCCCTAAACAAGATTTTGGAATTCATGTCCATTCTGTTTCACCAAGGAGCCTCTACTGCCACTTTACAAGTTCAGTTGGCCGCTATTTCCAACTTTCACATAGGAGAAAACGGGGCTCCCATTATGGCTCATAGGCTTTGTAAAGCCTTCATGAAAGGGTCCTTTCATCTCAGACCAACAGTTAGGTTACCTACAGCTCCTTGGAATCTAAATTTACTCTTATCCCAGTTAACCAGTTAATTTTACCACCCTTTGAACCAGCTTCTTCCTGTTCCTTAAAGTTCTTGTCCTGGAAGACTCTTTTCCTAGTAGCTATCACTTCAGCCAGACGAGTATCAGAACTTCAGGCACTTTCCATCAAGCAGCCATATTTAATTTTTCACCCTGAGAGGGTATCATTACGCAACAACCCTTCCTTTCTCCCTAAGGTTTGTTTGGTTGCCAACATTAATCAGTCCATTGAGCTTCCTACATTTTTCAAGAACCACTCCAACAAGCTGGAATATATGTTACACAAATTGGATGTTCATAGACAACTCAGATTCTACCTGGATAGAACTAAGGACCATAGGAAAGCGGACCAACTCTTTATAGCCTTTGCGGACAACAAAAAGGGCATGGCAGTGACGAAGCGCACACTTTCTAAATGGCTAACTGATTGTATAACCTTTGTGTATTCTGCTTCAAACCAGAATTTGCCCACCAAACCAAAGGGACATTCTACTAGGTCAGTTTCCACATCTCTGGCTCATGCGGCTCGTCTGCCATTGGACACTATTTGTGCAGCCGCCACTTGGTCTAAACCGCATACATTCATCACTCATTATAAAGTTGATAGGACTTCCAGGGATAGAGCATCTTTTGGTTCCACTGTGCTCAGGAACGTTCTTCCATGAGTCACTCAGGGTAACGGAGCTAGGGACGCTACCCATTTGTAAGAACAAACGGTGAGATTGAACACTCTCACATAAAGAAGTTATGTCCTTACCATAACGTTCCATGTGGAGTGTTCATTTCGCCTTTGTTCTTACATCCCCACCCTCAGGTCTGGAAGAACGTACGGATTTAGAAGTCTGGTCTGTTTGTCTCCCACTAGTGGTCTCTCTGTTGTTCCTACTGGCTTGAGCTAGTTACTGCTCCTTATGTATACTTATGTATCCCTTTTATGCTTGATTACATTTGTTATTGCTGGATCTGGTCTTGTTTTGCAAACTAGATCTGAGGTAGAGGCAGAGGGAATTGTGGGAGGTAGGTTGGTCTCGAGCTTCTCCTAGATGCAGAGCTTTGCTAAGCGGCCGACTCAGAGCCGAGGATCGACTCCGACACCCATTTGTAAGAACAAAGGCGAGATGAACACTCCACATGGAATGTTATGGTAAGGACATAACTTCTTTTTTTGGTAAATTACACTGTCATTTGTGCTAGCAGGTCTGGCGAAGTTTATGTATATAATTTCATATTAACTTGTGTATGATATGTCATAATGACTAGCTATGATATTGTAAATCAGTTTTTACATCTTGATTTACAATGTGTTTATACAGAATATTTTAAAGACTTGAACAGTGTTTCTTTACATTTCTAACTGCTCATATTTGTGAAGAAGTTTCTAAATGCAGACTGTCCCAGAATCAGCCGATCTGCAGATGATATCCTTGGAATGTTAACAGTTGTTACTGTTGGGGGCAGAAAGACGGTAAGGAACTTTAGTAAACAGCTATTGGTTGATTTTCAAAATATGAAATTAAAATTAGAACAGGAACAGTTGTGACAGTTAAGTTAGTCTATAAGAGAGTCTGCTGAAGATGGTAACAGCCAGTTGCAGTTGTCATTTATTCACAGTTGTACTATGCAGTGGATACCCCAAAAGGACTCGCCAGGAACTGTAAGCCTGCCTTTGCTTTGTTATAAGAATTTAGTTTAGATCAGAGACTTTAGTCTCTTCTTTAGTCCATACAGGAAAATTATTACTAATTGGAGTTTTTCTAAATTTTGGATTTCTATCCTGCAGTATTTATTTCATTTTCCTGGTGATTTGAGTTCTGTTTGATTGTTGGAAGTTACTATTTATATTTTTAATCATTCTGCTCATTAGTAAATATTTTTATTAACGAACATTGCGTCTTGTCAATCAGTGTTTTCTTTACTGACTTGAGAGTGCTTATACCCGCTTTGCTAACTTCCCGGGCCACTCTCAAAGTGTGTGCGTACTGGTAATACGTGCGTATACACACACACGTGTTGGTGTCTGTTTATGGGTCTACTTCACATAATTAAACCATACTTTGCCGAAGTTCGTTTAAAAATTTGTTCTAGGGCTCCTTGCAAGCAAACGTGCAAAATATATGCATTTTCATTCCTTAAAAGAGAATTTCCTTAATGTATTTCTACCTGTTCCACTGATATCCAGGGTAATTCTGAAGATTCAGATGGACCCCCCCCAAAAAAAATAATCATTGTGGTGATCTCCTTTGGCCCAGGCAACATTGACTTGCCTTTCTTGTGTTAATTGCCTTTGTTAAATTTCATCAACTTTCTCACAGACTGGCTCTACTTACTCAAATCAGGGGGAGTTTGATGCACCCCCATATATGTTAACATCAAGTTCATCTGACTGGATCATTCAGTTCTAATAACTTTTTAGCACTTATTTCATGAGTACATAATAGCAGGTAGTGAAGAAGGCAAGAAAGCTACTACTAGAAAAGTCTGTTTTTGGTAAGTGGAAGTCATTGGTGCCTAACCAGTAATCAGGGGACCTTGTTCTAGTTAGTACTTGACCAATAACCAGGGAACCGTTTAGTATTTTGCAACCACTGGTGCTCCAAAATTGTGTGAGCTACTTTAATCTGGCCTCTTCTTTTTTTTTTTTTCTCTGTAAAGGTTCATCTTGTGTCATCAGAGTCCCCTCTTATTTCTCTTGATTTTAATGAAACAATTTCTGAAAGGGGTTTTTCACCTGAAATGACCAAACTGTTTGCTTTTCCTTGGGATCTTAACTGTGTGCTGCAGAAGTTGATGGTCACATTTTTAACCTGACCATCAGGCCAGTTTAAGGTTCTTGACTTGGAAACTGTAATCACCATTGCTCTGAAGTCTGTAAGAAGTTGTAATTTCTCATGGTGGGTAAACCCTTTCTAATTTTCCACAGGGATAGGGTCTGTAAGAACAAAACCATTCATTCATGCTTAGTGTGGTTTCAGAGATGTACTTTGAATCAGGCCATCAGTCTCGCAGTTTTCAACCCAGAATCTAAAAATCTGGGAGAAGGGATTCTGCATACTCTAGATATGCATATGCAGCTCAAGTACTATCTTGAGAGATCCAAGCCCTTTAGAAAAGCCCACCGGCTCTTTATTTAT
Organism: Protopterus annectens; assembly: GCF_019279795.1. Lineage (NCBI taxonomy): Eukaryota > Metazoa > Chordata > Ceratodontiformes > Protopteridae > Protopterus > Protopterus annectens. The sequence goes on along the minus strand of NC_056750.1, from coordinate 211,030,560 downwards.
TATCAAGGGCAAAACATGGATGCGCTGCATCTAAACAGTTAATTTTGTTGCTTTTTTTTGTTCTCACTATGGCAAATCCATCCGAGGCAGTATCAAGGCACATTCTACTAGAGGGTAACCATTTTAAATGTCAAGACCCTGTAGAGTGAGCCCCAAAACGGAGACTGAGTGGGGAAAAAAAAAAGTCTGAGATGGCCATTCCGTAGAATATTTTTCTCTGAGGTATGGTGATCTCAAAGTTGGTATATATGAGTTTGGGGTGCAGAAAGTATTTTTTAACTGATTGCCTAGGTCTCTACTCCTCACAAGTGGTGAATCATTGTCTAAAATTAAATTAACACATTTTCTAAAAACAGTATCATTTATTGAATAACTAGTAGATTTTCTTTTCTTTGTTTTGATGGCGTAAAATGTTTGTTATTTTCATGTATAACTTTCTTGTTGTTTTAAGCCTTTTATGTAGGGAACAGTTTATGCAAATTCTCAGTGAACTATACTTAAACTGTTTTGATTGTCATGTTTTACTTCCCATAGCCATGTCCGATTAGTTCAGAATTCGAAATGGGCCTGTGTTAATGTTCCTACACATGTATGTATTTTTCTTGGGCACTGTTAAATGGTGTTGGGAAATGACTACTGTCAGATTCAAGTAGTGTTTTGAAATTATCCTCCGTTTCCTATAAAAATGGGTCCTGTAACCCATCTTACTAAGAAGATCTGGGTAACCCTGAAATACTTCCCAATTGTCTTTCAGAACGTTTCTCTGCTTTACCATCTACTCTGTGAAATGCTGTAACATGGTTGGGAACATGTTCTTTACTAATTTCACTGCACAGTGTTATTGGGACTGTAGTAAATAGGTCGAAAAGTGAAGAGTTACCGAATAGCTGGGTAACTACAGCAGAGCTAGTAAGGGAGACTGTTAAAAATGTGCTTGATGTGACATCTGGACAGAGGAAGGAGGGCACTGAGACCTGGTGGTGGAATGAGGAAGTACAGGAGAGTATACAGAGGAAGAGGCTGGCGAAGAAGTGGGATTGTCAAAGAGATGAAAAAATTAGACATGAGTATAAGGAGATGAGGCGCATGGCAAAGAGAGAGGTGGCGAAGGCTAAGGATAAGGCATATGGAGAGTTGTATGAGAGATTGGACACTAAAGAGGGAGAAAAGGGCCTGTACCGATTGGCTAGACAAAGGGACAGAGCTGGGAAAGATGTGCAGCAGGTAAGGGTGATTAAGGATAGTGAGGGAAACGTACTCACAAGCGAGGAGAGTGTGTTGAGTAGATGGAAAGAGTACTTTGAGGGGCTGATGAAGGAAGAGAATGAGAGAGAGAGAAGGTTGGATGATGTGGGGATAGTGAATCAGGAAGTGAAACAGATTAGCAAGGAGGAAATAAGGACAGCTGTGAAGAGGATGAAGAATGGAAAGGCTGTTGGCCCAGATGACATACCAGTGGAAGCATGGAGGTGTTTAGGAGAGATCACAGTGGAATTTTTAACCAGATTGTTTAATGAAATTTTGGAAAGTCAGAGGATGCCAGAGGAGTGGAGAAAGTGTTTTGGTACCCATCTTTAAGAATAAGGGTGATGTGCAGAGCTGCAGTAACTACAGAGGGATAAAATTGATCAGTCACAGCTTGAAGTTATAGGAAAGAGTAGTGGAAGCTAGGTGAAGAAGGGAGGTGATGATTAGTGATCAGCAGTATGGTTTTATGCTAGGAAAGAGCACTACAGATGCAATGTTTGCTCTGAGAGTGTTTGTGAAATACAGAGAAGGTCAGAAGGAGTTGCATTGTGTCTTTGTGGACTTGGAGAAAGCATATGACAGGGTGTCTAGAGAGGAGTTCTGGTAATGTATGAGGAAGTCGGGAGTGGCAGAGAAGTATGTAAGAGTGGTACAGGATATGTACGAGGGTAGTGCGACATTGTTGAGGACTGCGGTGGCAGTGACAGATACGTTTAAGGTGGAGGTGGGATTACATCAAGTATCAGCCCTGAGCCCTTTCTTTTTTGCAGTGGTGGACAGGTTGACAGATGAGAGCAGACAGGAGGCCCTGTGGACTGTGATGTTTGCAGATGACATTGTGATCTGTAGTGAGAGTAGGGACCAGGTTGAGGAGACCCTGAAGAGATGGAGATATGCTTTAGAGAGGAGAGGAATGAAGGTCAGCAGAGCTAAAACAGAATATATATGTGTAAATGAGAGGGAGGGTAGAGGAATGGTGAGGATGCAGGGAGGAGAGTTGGTAAAGGTGGATGAGTTTAAGTACTTGGGATCAACAGTTCAGAGTAATGTTGAGAGTGGAAGAGAGGTGAAGAAGAGAGTACAGGCAGGGTGGAATGGGTGGAGAAGAGTGTCAGGAGTGATATGTGACAGACGGGTACCAGTAAGAGTGAATGGGAAGGTCTACAAGAGGGTAGTGAGACCAGCTATGTTATATGGGTTGGAGACTGTATTGACAAAAAGGCAAGAGTCAGAGCTGGATGTGGCAGAGTTTAAGATGTTAAGATTTGCACTGGGTGTGACTAGGATGGACAGGATTAGGAGTTGAGTGTTAGGTCAGGTTGGACAGTTTGGAGACGAAGCAAGAGCGGCGAGATTGCGTTGGTTTGGACGTGTGCTGAGGATCCCTAGGGATGCTGGGTATATTGGGAAAAGGATGCTAAGGATGGAGCTGCCAGGTAAGAGGAAAAGAGGAAGGCCTAAGATAAGGTTTATGGATGTGGTGAACGAGAGGACATGCAGGCGGTTGGTGTGAAAGAGCAAGATGCAGAGAACAGGAAGAAATGGAAACACATGATCCACTGTGACGACCCCTAACGGGAACAGCCGAAAGAAGATGATGATGATGAGTAAATAGGTCGTAAATTGTGACTTCATTCAACACCATTTTCTTAACAGATGGCATTGTAACCTCTTTCAGTAAACAAGTTTGTTATCTAGACTAAGAAATTTAGAATTCTCTTGACACTAGCTTGATCTGTATCACAATCCTGGTTTTTAACTCTGTTTTTCTGAAAATGCATGTAGTGTGGTTTCTCCGCACCAAAATGGTTACAAGTCTGGAGTATGTGCATTATGAGTTATTCTCACCCTTTCTGCATTTTTCGAGGCTGTGAGCAATGGTTTACTGACAGGTGGCATCTTTGTGGATTCCTCCAGTGCTTATGTTATGGTGGACAACTCCTTTCTCAAAAAAGTAAGACTACCAAGGTCTTTCATTAAAATAGTTTTTTTTCAGTAAATTGTGTAGAGAGGATGGAGTGTCAGTATAACACATACCACCTAGTTCTGAAGGACTTCAGAATCTGCAGTAAGCCTTACCAGTATTATCTCTTTCTTTCTGCCTCACATAAGAAAGTCACAGGGATTATGAATACCTTTTATTTATTTATTTAGTTTGGCTTCGTCAAGGGCAGATCATGCCTTTTGAACTTGGTCGACTTCTTCGAAACAGTCACCAAGGCCATTGATGAGGGAAAGGCAGTCCATACAGCCTACCTTGACCTTGCAAAGGCCTTCGACACAATACCCCACTCGGGTATTGTAGAAAAACTTACCAGCTTAAATGTAAACCCATATGTCACAAGATGGGTTGCAAACTGGCTTAAGGACAGAACCCACAGGGTTAGAGTTGCTGGCGCTATGTCAGACTCCAAGCCGGTCACAAGCGGTGTCCCACAGGGCTCGGTCCTTGGCCCCCTATTGTTCGGCATCTACTTCTCAGAAGTACAGGCCAACATGGGAGGACTTTGGCTGACAAAGTTTGCAGACGACTGCAAACTGGGCGCCATAGTGTAAAGTGCATCGGACACGGATATCCTTCAGAAGGGACTCACGGAAACAGATAGCTGGTGCCAGAGCCATGACCTGAAGTTAAACACCAAAAAATGTATAGCATACCCTTCGGGAAAAACAAGGTAACCCCAAGCTACCATATAGGTGGCAATCCACTAAGCACAGAAGAGGTTATCAGGGACCTGGGGACCCAGGTTGACAGTGGCCTTTCTTTTGACACTCACATTGCTAAAGTGGTTAGAAAGACCTTCTACATTGCCCACCTAATCATGAAGGGATTCACATCCAGATCTAATGAGGTCATTGTTTCCCTGTACTCTTCACTTATCAGACCATTGATCGAGTACAATGCCCCATTCGGGATGTATCGCACCCGACATCTGTAGCAATTGGAGAGACCCCAAAAGTTCCTCACCAAAAGGATAAAGGGACTCCAAAATCTGTCATATGCTGCCAGATTGAAGAAACTCCAGCTCTATTCAGTTGCATACCGTCTGCTCAGAGGTGACATGTGCCTGACATACAAGGCCATGTCCAACCTGGAATTAATGGACATGCTCCACTTCAAAAAATCCAAATCCACCAAAACCACTAGAGCAAGCGACATAAACCTTAGCACGGATATAAATAGGACGTGCTGGAGGGATAGATTTATCACTCAGACTCCCTATGCTGTGGAATAAAATCCCGGTCCATGTGAGGCAGAGCACCTCGCTGGCTCTGTTCAAGAGAAATCTTGACCTGTGGATGGGAGATCGTAGGTTTATCCCGGGAATCATCTCTGTGTCACTGCTGGACAGAGGCACAACAAACTAATGGGCACAGTATTTTTTCATATAAGGGGTGGCGTAAGCCACAAAAATTTGGGCTAGGCTTATAAATGCCTTAGGGCAAATAGCCTAGTATAAACCTATGAACCTATTATGTAGATGATTTCTGACGTTTTGTGCTTCAGTATTGCATCCCATCCTCTGTAGTATCTGTTTCTCAGATATTCAGTGGTTAATTCTAGCTGGTAATTGTTTTAGAAGTCCATGAATAACATGCAGTTAGTATCTAGATGCCCCTTCTAGATCACTTTGCAGTATTACTAACAGAATGGGAAGTATCCTGTCAAGGTTATTATATGTCCAGCCAGTATACCAAATCCTAGGCACCTTCCTCTCATGTTGGATGTCTAACATTTTAACCAAAGCACACGAGAGCTAAATGGTGCATACGTGACCCATGGGTGAGAAAAACCTCAGAACTTTGCCACCGGGATATATACTTAAACCTGTGTTTACTCTTCAGTCGGTCAGCTGTATGGCCTGTGCCAGTTTTGATTGCCTTGGATATTTTTCGCAAGAAAATTATTTTTTTTTTCCATGTGAACTAGAAGGGAGAAAAAGACAAATTCAATACAGGGATAGTCATACCAAATGTCAATTTTGCTTAAGATCCAGTACAATTATAAAGAATGATCTGATGTTGTCAAACTTCATTCCATCCTTGACAGATGGGCTCTGTTCCGATATCTGAATCGGCTTGGCCATTACTACAGCTCGTGCCAGCCAAACACTGTCGAGCTTTACCCTTACCCAGAATCCCTCTCTCTGTTACCTCAGATTTCATTTGCTGCTTTCAAGAAACAAGTTGTTTCTAGCTGTTAATCTCGAGCACTACTAGGTTTAGGTAAAATTTTTGTACTTTCCTTGCAGTTTCTCTTTTTCTGTTTTATTTCTTTTTAAACTTACTGTACATCTACTAGTATTATTGTTGATACCTTTCCCCTTTTTACAGTTTTGTGTACTTTCCCACGATCGTTGTTTATAGTTTCCCTCCCTCTCGTATCCTTTATCTTAAATATATTTATATTAATCTTTAATATAGACATTTAAGTGTAAAATATCTCTTACTCTCACTTTCTCTGTCCCTTGTGAAGTGAGACTTCCTTAACAATTTCTGTGTTTTCACTGCTTGTCATAGTTGAGAAGGTTAAGGGCCCCTCTATCTTCAAAAAATACCATAAGTGTGGTCATAAAATTCCCATCAGATTTTCATGCACTTTGTGTTTATATTGACTTGTTCCTCATAACTTACGGGAAGATTGTAGTATTTGTCATGCCTTTAGCCACCATGCTGTAATGGAAAGGTGTAACTAATTTTAAAATAACTTTTGCCATCAGCTATTGGAGAAGCCTTATCCACTGCTGATAAAGCTGTAACAGATGTCTCATCTTCCTCCTCCTCTACTTCTTCTGACAAAGTTAAAAAAAGTAGTTCATCTGTTCCGATCTCCCTTTTGGTCCCGAAAGGCAAAAAATTAAAGAGCTCTGTTCCAGCTGTTCCTTTGGAACCAAAAGCCTCTGTTTGAGTCGGTACCTACCTACATCTTCAGTTTTGGCACGGACTACAGTTGTGAGCCCTTCAACGTTGAAGGCCTTGACACAGGATTTGGCTACTCATCCATTGACTGCAACTATTAGACCTAGAGCATCTTACTCTCCTTTAATTGATACTTTTGCTGGGGAACTAGCAAAAGTGTTTTTGCAGAGGCCTAAGTCTCAGTCAGCTTCGTCCATGATGCTTTTGGTAGAGAGGACGGAACTGGAAGTGGAGAGGCTGGTGAATAAAATTTTATGGTCTAGAGGGTTTTCAGGCCCACCTTCAGTACCAATTTTTTCTGGTCTTGATACCAAAACACCTTCCTTCACCACGTTGAGTACTCCTCCTCTAACTTCCTTGGAGCTCTTAGAGTTTTCTGTTCCTGTTCTCCTGGCACTGATGGTGTCTGCTCCGGATGGAGTTGCTCACTTTTTTGGAGCCAACAGTTACCCTGAGCTCTTCGATTATCTCTGAGCCAGACACCTCCCAGAGCCATAGCTCCCCTGTCGGTTCTGATAAGCAGGACTCAACTCCAGGCATTTCAGACCCATCCTGTTCCTTGGAGCTATGGCTTAAGTCAATTTGGCTCTGGCTTCAGCCTCGAGGCTTGGTTCTTTGGAGCGGAGAGTGACCCCGGTCCTGAGGCAGTCTTTCTTGGTTCCGGTCTCTCTTCCCTCTTCAGGGGAACAGCCTTTGAGGCTATGCAGAGGGTCCTTTTTCTAGCAGAGATTCAGTTGGTACCTACCCCATTTGAACTGGTTCCCCCCTCTAGTTCTTCTATTCCACATGACTCTCCACAGAGACAGCAGGTGCTGAAGCCTCAGGTGTCACCGCCACAGGTATTGTCATCCTCTGATACCTCCCCAGATTATCCCCCAGAGGAGGTCCTACTCTAAAAGAAGTGCAAGAAGCACTTGGATCCCTCCAAGAAATTAGTCACCAAAGAGATTTTGATGATCGGGAGGGGTCCCAATGGTCACACCCTGAAGAAGTCTTCTTTGAAGACATGTTGGAAATTCTGAAGAGGAGGGGTGGCTGGAAATCCCCAAACCCTTCCTCTCACGAGTCTGTCTACCTGCAGGCATTTGGCACCCAGCCACTTACCTCTTGGGGATTCCACCCACTGATGAACTCATTCAGTTGATTTCACAACTGGCATGGAAGACCCCTGACTCAAAGCCCATTCCCAAGAGACCAGACACAATACTTTCTGCACCCAAAGGAAAACGATTTTGAGCCAAGAGTCTAGCAGTTGATGCTATGGTCATAGTAGCTGCCACTAAAAAGAACTGGCTGAGGAGAGTTCATTTGTTCATCCACCCAACAGGGATTCCTGGCTATGGACAGATTCGGCAAACAGTTCTATTTTTCAGCGACCTTTACCATAATGTTCTTGAAGTACTTGGCACATTTTACCAGACCCCATAGGGATCTGATAGATTCCTCAGACACCCTGGCAGGAGCTGTAGCTGAGAATGCAAGACTAAGTGTCTTCCTAGTTAGCCACTCTAGAGTCTGTGTCCAATTTGTTCATGAGACTGATAGCATGTACAGCTGAAGGAGCATCTAGAGCAGCAGGTACAGGCATAGCCATTAGGAAACTAGCTTGGGTGCAGCTTTGTGACTTTGCTGAATCATTGAAGCCTTCTTTCATAAATGCTTCTTTTGACGGAATATCCTTATTTCACCCCAAAGTGAAAGAAACCTTGTCCAGGTGTGAAAAAATGGTTAGATCCTTTCTGATGTCAGCATATGCCCCCCCCAGGTCATTTTCCAGGAACCAGCGGAGTGGTGGTAAAATGTGGTTCAAAAAATCCCAAGGGCCTTTCCAGGATAGACGTGGAGGCACTTCCCCCAGGGGCAGAGGGGGGGAACCAGAATGGGAGACACTGCCCTTGGCAGCAGAGGTGGTCCGTAAAACCAAGGCTTCAGGGATTCTTTCCCAAGCAAGCCCTTTCAATGCTTTTGAAGAGAGGCCTGAGTTTTGTCTTCCTTTACAGGCATTCGGGGGATGATTATCCTTGCACCTAAACATGTGGCGAGACATAACCGATTCCTGGGTGCAACGGATCATATCCAGAGGTTATTCCATTCCCTTTTCTCAACCTCTCATATATCAGAAAAAAATCCCTGATATTCCACCCAATACAGCAGTACAAGAAATCCAAAAACTGCTGGACAAAAGGGTCATCCAATGAGTCCTGCCAAACTAAGAAGGATCTGGAACTTACTCAATATTCCTTTTTATTGCCAAAGGAAGACAGAGGGGACTGGAGAACAATTTTGGATCTGTGTACTGAACAAAATCGGTGCAACAAACAAAGTTCTGGATGGTCACGGTACAGTCTATTCTTTTTCAGAAGAAAGATGACTGGATGTGCTCAGTAGACTTTCAGGATCCATATTACCACATAAAGATTGACCAACACTCCAGAAAGTTCCTCCGCTTTCGTTTAGGAGGCAGTCACTACCAATTTAGAGTACTACCCTTTGAACTCGCCACAGCCTCCAGGGTGTTCACCAAATGCATTGCAGTAGTAGCGACTCACTTGAGATTACAAGGAATCCATGTGTTTCCCTATCTGGACAACTGACTCGTAATTGCTGTGACCAAGCATCAGCTGATAATAGCCAGGGACTACATCCTCGGCATTTGTGCTCAACTGGGGAAGCATTTGTGCTCAACTGGGGAAGACAGTAAACCTAGAAAAATCATGTTTAACTCCAAAACAAAGCTTAGAATTCATAGGGGCGGGCAGTATTGGATACTCAGATGATGACAGCCTCCCTTCCCCCAGATTGTCACCAGAGAATTGTAGTACAGGTTCAAAAGTTAATCCTCAGGAACAAAGTTCCAAAAGGTTTAGTCTTTCATACCCTGGGGTCCATGGCAGCTTCTATAACTCGTGTCGTTAGCCAGGTTTCACATGAGAATTATTCAGTGGCTACTAGTTTCCCAGTGGTCCATACTTCATCACCCTTTGTCACAAGTAGTCCTGATCACCAAATGTTGCAAGACAGATCTTCTTTGGTGGATACATTTGCATCAAGTTCTTAATAGTTTTTCCTTTGTCTTAATGAATCCCACGGCCATAGTGACCACGATGTCTCCCAGATGGGGTGGGGGGCATTATCTGGGCAAAATGGTACAGGGCACTTGGTTGCCTGTGGACGTCAACTTGTACAGCAGTGTTCTAGAGATAAGAGCAGTGCTTCTCGCATTGCAGGCCTTTTAGACAACTCTTCCTCAAGGGACTGTTGCACTTCAAACAGACAACATTTCAGTAGTTTGATACATCAACAAACAGGGAGGAACCCAGTCTTTACCCCCCTTTGTCGAGAAGCACTTAGAGTGTGACGGTGGGCAATTTCTTCCAACTGCTTTTTAATAGCAACGCACATACTGGGGAGCTCCAACATGATTGCAGACAAGCTGAGCAGATGTGTCCTTCAGCCTCATGAGTAGTCTCTTAATCTGAAGGTAGCAAAAATTATTTTCCATCTTTTGGGGTCAGCCTTGCTGCGATATTTTCACCCCCCCCCCAAATAAATGCAGCAACTACTTCACCCTAATTCCCCCTCAGGGAGACTAACCAAGAGACGTTCTTCTCCATGATTGCCCTTTGGTCGCCTAAATGCCTTTCCACTTATACCTCTGATTCCAAAATTTTTACAGAAAGCACACAGGTTGAAGAGTACAATGATCCTCATTGCTCCTTTTTGGCCTCGACAGATTTGGTTCCCCTTTTCTTTGACCTCAGATAACTCAACAGCCCTTAATTGTAGACCCAGTGCCAGATCTCCTCTCCCATCCAGACTGTTTTGTTCACCCAGACATTTTGAATCTCAAGTTAACTGCATGGTTCCTCCAGTTCCATTAATTGCCAGGCATCCAAATATTTCCTTCTCAGTATGCCACATTATTTTATAGGCGCACAAACCTTCCACTAGAAAGCTGGACACCAGTAAATGGAAGAGATTCACTTTTGGGCCCTTGAAAAACAAATAGGTCCTTTTACAGCTTCTATAGAACATGCGCTGGACTTTCTAGCCTCGCTGTTTAACACTGGAGCTTCTCCTTCCACTATTAATACAATTGGCTGCTATTTTTAATTTCCATCATGGCTTGGATGAACATTCCTTAGCCTCTCATAGCCTTTGTAAGTTGTTTGTAAGAGGCACTCTTCTTCTAAAGCCTCCATTCAAGGACCTGACACCTCCTTAGGACTTGAACCTAGTTCTTCAGGCAGTGACACATTCTCCCTTTGAACCCTCTATGGATTGTGACCTAAAGTTTTTATCCTGGAAGACCCTCTTTTTTGGTAGCCATTTCCTTTGCCAGAAGGATTTCAGAGATTCGGGCTTTATCATCTGAATTTCCTTACATTGTTTTCCACAAGAATAGGGTATCCTTGCAAACTAACCTTTCTTACCCAAGGTTGTGTCGAAGATAAGCATGAACTAGACCACTGATTTACCAGCTTTCTTCCCTGACCATTCTAATAAAGAAGAGAGTGCATTGCACCTTTTAGACATCCATAGACAACTACAGGTCTGTCTTCGCTAGACCAAAGATGTAAGACAATCCAGTCAATTATTTGTTTTTTCTTTAGTGCGAAGTTGGGCAAAGCAGACAGCAAAGTTACTCTTTCCAATTGGCCAAAAGACTGAATTTCATTAATTTATGATGAGAATAATTTAACCTTGACCAAATCAGTCAAAGCACATTCTACAAGGTCTAAGCTACTTCAGCTGTTTTCCAAATCAAGGCTTCAGTGAATGATCTGCAGCAGCTACCTGGGCTGTTCCTCATGCCTTTATTGCTCATTACAAATTGGACCTGGTCTCTAGGGGGACGATTGTCCTTCGGCACCATGGTTCTCAGAAATATCCTTTCATGATTCCACCCAGGAATTTAGTAGCTGGGGACTCTGTCCCATCTGTCAAGAATGGAAGAATGTTTGACAACATCAGATAAAGAATTTATGTGCTTACCATAATGTTCCATCTGTGTTGTCAAATCTTCATTCATCCTTGACCCCCCCCCCCCCTAAAAGTTTTTTTTTTTTTTTTTTTTTTTTTTGGTGGAGCGGATCTAAGTGACCTTATACTGTTGTTGGGTTAAGCACAGTAGATAAGGCTTCTTTCTGACTACCTTTCAAATATCTGTGCATATTTGTCTATATCAGTATTTATATATATATATATATATATATATATATATATATATATATATATATATATATATATAATGTATGTATGTACATATGTTTTGCATGTTTCTGTATCATTTCTGCAAACCTGATCTGAGATAACAGAGGGGGATTCTGGGTAGAAGTAAAACTTGAGAGTTTTTGGCTGGTATGACCTATCATAACAGCCGAGTCAGTTCTGATATTGAAACCGAGCCCATCTGTCAAGGATGAATGAAGACCTGACAACACAGAATGTTATGGTAAGTATATAACTTTTCCTGTTTGCTAGTATTTTTTTTCCAGAAACATTTAGGAGCCATTTCTGCCCTAGCATCTCCTCACTGATCACTCCCTATACTCCAGCTATAGCCCTCAAGAGCTCTAACCTACACCACCTGGAAATTTTTAAGCCCAACAAAAATATTGTCCAAAACTTAAAACTTACATGGCTACTCCCCTGCTCAAAACTGGAACAAGCTTCCCACTAACATCAGAAAAATAACTTTGTCACACAAAATCAAAAAGGCCCTAAAACAGTATCTACTTAATAACCCAACTTGTAACTTTAACTCCAAGCCAATCTCTGACAACTGTCATTTGCTTTCTCTGATGCTGTTCTTGTCATTGTTATCTACTGTCTTATGCTATCCCACTGCTGATCATCTTGTAAGATCACTCTGTTTTGTAAACCTTTTTAGCTGATCTGTACAAATCCTTACTACTGCTCACAGTGAAAAATCTACCTGCATTTATTACCCTTTCAGCATATGTATATTGTGAAACTTGTACATAGATTTACTACCCTTTAACATGCATTTATTGGAAACTTACTATATTTACTGTCTCTGATGTATTCTCTCATCATTGTCTTTTTTTAATAATTATTCATTCTGCTGTGGAGCTTTTCTCCACAGGCCTCTGCTGTAAAAGGGCTTTTGCACAGGACACTCCCGGGCAAAAAAATGTCAAATTCTGTCTGTATTTATTTGAAATTTGTTTACTTGGAAGGTCCGACTGGGTACTAGCCCATTTTCAGCGGAGGCCCGGGGAGAAAAGCTCCACAGTACAGTTTAAAGATAATTATAAAGACAAAGACAGTCATTCAGGATTACAGTCTGTGGATACAAATAAAAGAAGAAAAATAAGCAAATATAAAGCAAACAATAAAATTGAACATATTCTATAGAAAATAGAAGAGTGTTTCTAATATGCATGTTGCATAATACATGAAAAATGTATTACAGAATAAGTAAGTCATAAAAACTATATTTTCTGGCAAGAATATTGCATAGTAAACTTCAGTCATAATTTCTGTGATAGATAAAGGTTAGTATAAGAATATTGAGAAGGAGCATTAGAAGGTTAAGGAATTAAGGTTAGGCTAGAAAGTAGGTAATGCAGGAAAGGAAGTAGGATAGATCATGAAATGTCTGACTGGGGAGAAGGGAATGGAAAAGAGTACTAAGATGGCATGGAGCATGGGCAGATCCAATTATTGGTTAGATGTTCTTTCAGCATAGACTTGAAGGAATAGTAGTGGGGTACAAGTCTGATTCTGGAATGCTATTCCATGATTCTGTAACACAGGGAGAGTACAGACTAACTCCATTAGATCTTTGAGATTTGGAAAAAGATAATAGATACTTGTGAGAAGAGCGTAGGTCACAAGATGGAATATATAGTGTTGGGAGAAGTGATGTAGTTTTTGAAAATGAGTTTTATGGTATTTTGTGTTAGTTGATTAAAGGTGAGAAGGTGGGGTAGTTCGAGCCAGTTTACGGACTTGAGAGTAGTGGGCTTGGCCTGTGGCCACTTTAGCTATTTCATTATAACATTGGCTAAATTTTGCTTTGAGGGAAGAGTGAACATTGGTTAGAATAGGTGAAGCGTATAGAAGGGAGGGTAAGAGAGAGGTGGTGGCAAGGGCTTACCCTTGCAGAGTTGGAGATGAATTTCTTAGCCCTATACATCATGCCCAATTTTTTATTAGCTTGTATGTTGCTGATATGCAGGTCAAACTTAAGATTGTTGTTGATAGTTACACCTAACAGATGTGTGTGTGAAACCACATCGATTGAAATGCTGTTCATAGAAGTAATAGTAAAGTTAGAAGTATCTGGAGAAAAATTGTTTTGGTAAAAATAGAAATTTAGTTTTTTGGGGTTTAAGTAGTAGATGGTTGTTGGTGAGCCAAGACTCAGTGGAATTGAATGCTTCTTTAGTTAAGCTGTGTAGTTGAGAAAGAATCATAGCGGAGCAGATTAATGTAGAATTGTTGGCACATTGAATTGGGGTGGCTTGTTTGGTGGCAGTATTAAAATGGTTAATAAGTGTTTGAGGAGTGGAGCTAGTATTGAGACTTTGGGTACCCCAGTGCTGACTGGTAAGCTAAGGAGAGAGGTTTGTTCCATTTGACAGATTGATACTGGCTCCCACTCCAAACAGATATTAAAGGCTTTGGATGGATCTGAGAACAGAGAAGAGACCAAGTTTCCTGAGTCATGACCTTTGACAGTGTCAGTAAAGTATAGTAAAGCAGTGATAGTACTGTGTGCTGGTCTGAATCCATGTTTGGTGGGAGAGAGAAGATTGTCAAATAGGTATTGAAGTGGTTTATGGATACATTTTTCTAGAAGTTTTGATAGTGGTGAAAATAACAATTCGCCTAAAATTAGAAATTTCTTTGGAGGTGCCACATCTGTGAAGGGGAAGGATGAAGGATTTATTTCCACAGGGAGGGGACATAAGGTTCAGAGGTTGGTACTAGGCTATCGGCCCTAGGGCCTATACAAGCCTAGCCATAACAATTCCCTGGGTATTTCTTCCCACAATATTTACTTCACTGGACCTCTGTCTAGCAGGGAGACTGACATGATCCCCGGGGTGAATTTCCTATCTGCCATCCAATTGTCAAGGTTCCTTTTGAAGAGGGCCAAGGAGGCGCTCTGCTTGACATGTATGGGCAGTCTATTCCAGAGTATAGGGAGTCTCTGGGTCAGGAACCCATCCCTCCAGCGTGTTTTGCTCATTGTGATGACAAGGTTTAGATCCCTGGAGCGTGTGGCTCTGAGGGATTGGGATTTCTCTAAGTGGAGCATGTCCAACAGCTCAGGGTTTCACATGGCCTTGTATGTTAAGCAGAGTTCACCTCTGAGTAGACAATATGCCACAGAATATAGCTGGAGTTTTTTTTTGATGGTCAGCAAATGGCATCTGCTTTAGGCCTGTGATTCTTTTAGTGAGGTATTTCTGCGGCCTTTCCAGCTGTTGCAGATGTCTTGTGAGGTACATACCAAATGGGACATTATACTCTATAATGGGTTTAACGAGGGATGAGTACAGTGGGACAATGACCTCCATTTTTCTGGATGAAAAGCCCTCGGTGATGAGGTGTGCCACACAGAAGGATTTCCTGACTGTTGTGGCGATGTGGTTATTGAAGGTGAGACCACTGTCCACCTGTGTCCCTAAGTCTGTCATCACACTCCAGTGTTTAGTGTACTGCCACCTATGTGGTAATTCATGGGTACATGGTTTTCCCTGATGAGTGATTATGGAGACTGGATAGACAATTGAGTCAGCAGCTGCTTTTAGGAATTCATTAGGAAGATTGTCTGCAGAGGGGGAACATGGGTTGAGCTTGCACAAGAGGTATTTGATGAAGTAAGTGGGAACTGGTTGATAGGAAAATGTGGAGTGACCAGTAATAAGACATTGAGAGAACGAGGGTGATGGAGGGAATTTGTTAGTGATGGAAGCTATGCTATCGATGAAGTAAGAGTTAAACTGAGATGCTCTGTCAGGGGAGGTACTGTTACAGGAGGGTTGGGGGGAGGACTGACTTCCTGGGTGTAGGATTATTTTGATAGTGAGCCAGGATTTGTGCTGATCCTGTGGCTTTGCATAGAATTGTGTTTTTTTTTTTTTATCTAAACCTGTTTCTTTACAAGGTTACGCAATGCTTTGAAATGCTGTATATTATTGTCTAAGGTGTTTAGGAATGCAGAATTAAATTGTTCAACTGCATCATCTAGCGGTAAGTATTTTAGGAAGGGCCAATTTAATGGAGTTTAATACATTTGTAAAGGCCTGCTGGGCAGAGTTGGATAGGTTTCATACAGTCTTGTAGGAATGTTGTCTGCATGAATGAGAGATAAGTTTAGTTGAGCTGATGGGTGGTGATCACGGATAGAGGCTGGAAGTGTCTTGTATTTATAGAAATTGCTAGAATGGGAGGCAAAAATCCAGTCAATAATTGAGCCATTTTTGTTTGCATAACTGGTATAAGTTGGGTGAATAATTAGTTGAGAAAATCCAAATAGGTTTATGCTATCTGTGGGGAATTGTAAATTAAGATGTGATAGTGTTCAATCTCGCCGTTTGTTCTTACACATGGGTTCGGAGCCGATCCTCCTCTTGCAAGCTCTGCATCGAGAAGAAGCTCGAGACAATCTAATACCCACAATCCCCCTCTGCCTTTACCTCAGATCTAGTTTGCCGCTGCTGCATACGCATCGTTGGGAGCGAGTCTAAGCTAAGATATAACTTTATTTTGTTATATTTTATTAGGATTCTATTTCTATTTGATGTTTTCAGTGTTAACTGTATGATTGTGTAGTGATCTCGTTAAGTTATTGGTACCGTTAACTAAAATTATCGGTTAAATATTTGTCGGGCCTACACCCTTCATAAATTTACCTAGTTAAGGAAACTTTTACGGATTTGACAATTTTCATCGGATTTGACTAACTTTATCGGATTTGACTGTTTTACTGGATTTGTCTTTCTTCCCTATAATGTCTGAGAAGGTGAAGTCTGGTTTCAAGCGTTGTCAGTGTGGCCAGAAAATGTCAGTCACTGACAGCCATAGTTCCTGCGTCTACTGCCTTGGCCCTCTCCACTTACAAGAGGATTGCTCCATCTGTCACTCTTTTAGTGGGAGGGTCATGACAGATAGGCGAGGAAACTAATGGACAGAGGTCTATTGAAACCTTCTTTCCAAGAGGCTCTGGATGCTTCTGACCAGGCATCGAGTCCTCTAAGGAGTCCCTAAGTCATCGGCTCTGAGCTCTTCATCAAAGGTTAGATCACCGGTTCCACAGACTTGGCCGAGTGTTCAACTGGTATCGGTTCCTGAGCCTCGAGTCTTGGAACCGGTGATGGTTATTGAGGTCGGCTCCGTCTTCGGTTCCTTGATTCTTCCTCCAAACTTTCGGATGTCGATGTGGATCGCGTGGTGCAGAAGTTATTGGAGCATTCGCCCTCTCTAAACTTATTTCGTTTCCACCCAGTTGGTGTCGAAACTTGAAGGCCTCCCTGTATCTCCATCCATTCTTCCTCCGAGACCGATTCAGTCTTTGGAGCCGGAAGAGGCTGATCTACTGATTGTGGAGCCCTCGGTCCAGAACCGAGTCTCGGGCCGACGGCCTGTCCTTGGTTCAGTCGAACCGGGTTCTGACTCTCCCTCGGGCCTCTGCAGGATCGATTCGGCTCAGTCCTGGGATTCTTCCCATTTCTTGAAACCGGGGACTCTTGATCACGGGACCTGGGGCGTTCGACCTGATGAGGAAGGTGTTGTCTACCCAGACAACCACATCAGTGGAAGCAGCCTCTCCTCCCCATAAAGGGCCTTTGTCTTCATCTGCACCCACGGCCACATCAGCGTCGGGCACCAGTGTCTCAGCCACCCTGGAGGTGCCCCTCTTCCTCCGAGGCTTCTTCGGATGCTCCCCACGAGGGAAGTCCCTAGGAAGAGATTGTGTAAGAGGAGACACTTGGTTTCTCCACAGGAATCCTTGACATCTGATACTGACTTAGATGAGTCAGAGGGGTCCCCTAAGTCACCCTCAGAAGAAGTCTCTTTTCGGACATATTGGAGATCCTGAAGCAGAGAGGTGACTGGCAGTACCTTCCCCTTCTGAGGATGAGTCAGTTCTGCTGAAGGCATTTGGTGCTCGCCCTTCCTCCTCCTGGGTCCTCCGCCTTGAACTCATGGAACTAATTGCTCCTGACACAGTGGAACCTGTTCCAAGGAAACCTAACAAATACATCACAGCACCTCAAGATAAGTCCTACCTTACAAAGGAGTTCCAGTTATGGTGGTGGCAGCAGCCACGAAAAAGGAGATGTCGGAGTCTCTTTGTCTGTCCATCCTCCTAATAAAGACTCTAGGACGATGGATAGATCATTTTAGTTCAGCGGCTTTTTCCATGCGTCCCTGAACTATTTGACCCATTTTACACGTCTACAGAGGGATCTAGTCAAAGAGTTGGGAGATACCCTCCAGGGTGCTACAGATGCAGCTGTCTCAGAGAAAGTGGCACTAACATCGATTGTTAACTCGTCCATGAGGCTGATTTCCCGCGCGCGAAGGTTGACAATCCTGGAAGCCTTCAAGTCTTCCTTTTGCCACTCTCTTTGGCCCCAAAGTAAAGTGAACAGAGGGAAAGACTCTGTCTGAAATGTGGTTTAGGATCTTTCTCAGGCACACAGGGTGATGCCCCCCTAGAGGCAGAGGCCCCCAGGGCAGAGGTGGAACCTGGCGGCAGACATCAAGGTGACAGGGAAACACTCCTGGTAAACCTTTCCAGCACTCCTGAGAGGAGGCCCTTATACCCTCAGGCCTGGCAAAATATAACTACAGACAAGTGGGTAAAAGCGTGGTTACCAGAGGTTACAACATACCCTTTTTATCTCATCCCATCCCAAAGAAAAGACTCCCAGATGTGCCAGCAGCTATAGAAATTTCAAAGCTGCTAGAAAAAGTCATCCAACCAGTCCCAGCGGACCAGCAAGGATTCGGGACTTACTCAAGGTTCTTTTAGTTCCAAAGAAAACAGGGGACTGGAGGCCCATTCTAGACCTAAGCTACCTCAATACTTTCGTTTCCAGGAAAGAAAAGTTCGAATGGTCACGCTTCAATCGATCCTTCCATTCTTACAGAAGGACGAGTGGATGTGCTCAATAGATCTAGAGGATGCATAATACCACATCAAAATGGCCAGGGCATCCAGAGATCATTTCTGGGAGCCAGTCACTTTCAATTTCGAGCCCTGCCCTTTGGTCTGACCTCAGCCCCCAGGGTCTTCACCAAATGCATGGCAGTGGTAGCGTCTCACTTGAGACGCCAGAGATTCCAGGTGTTTCCGTATCTGGACGACTGGCTCCTTTCTGCCACCACCCGGCGTCAACTACTGCAGGCCAGAGACTTTGTTCTTCAACTGTGTGTTCACCTAGGGATTTCCGTAAACTTCGAAAATCCTTACTTCAGCCATCACAAAATATCTTGTTCATAGGAGCAGAATTAAACACACGTCAGTTGATTCTGAGGCTTCAGAAAGGATATTATCACTTCAGACTCATATACGCTTTTACTCTTGTCAAGGAAATCTCCTGCAAAACTAGTACTGAAGGTGTTGGGCCTCATGTCAGCCTCCTTATTGCAATTCCCCTGGGAAGGCTGCACATGAGAGTCCTACAATGGCTACTGTTTGCACAATGGTCGTTTCAACAACTACCTCTAACACACGAGATTCTTATAACAAAGACATGCAAAACAGATCTAAACTGGTGGCTTCAAACGCAACCTTTCCAAGGGAGGGTGACCACGGACGCTTCCCTGATAGGGTGGGGGCATCTTTCAGGGACAGACAGTCCAAGGCGAATGGACCAATTTGGAGTACAATCTGCACATCAATGTTCTAGAGTTGAGGGCAGTGTTTCTAGCGTTGCAACACTTTGCTCCCCTTCTTCCTCTAGGGACTATTGCAGTTCAGACGGACAACATGTCTGTAGTCTGGTACATAAACAAGCAAGGGGAACCAAGTCCTATCAACTATGCAGAGAGGCCATGAGAATTTGGCAGTGTCATCCAACGTCATAGCCGACAGGCTGAGCAGAGCAATTCTGTTAGTGGTCCCTAAAACAATCAGTGGCGAAAAGGATTTTTCACCTGTTTGCGTCTCCAATGAATGCCAAATGCAGGAGCTACTTTGGAAGTCCCCAGGGACTCCTGTCGCATTTGCTCTGATATCAAAGTTTCTCCAGAAAGCCAGGAACCTACACAGGACGATAATCCTCATTGCTCCATTCTGGCCTCGTCAAATTTGGTTTCCCTTCCTGAAGATACACTGCATTCGGGGACCCTGGATTCTGGACCCAGAGCCAGACCTATTGACTCCTCGTCAGGGTTCCCCATCCAGCGGTCGGTCCATCTAGCAGCTTGGCTGCTCCAATTAGCCAGGTCTGATCTTTTGTCACCGGCAGTCCAGGATATATTGGTGGCAGCTTCCACTACTAAAACATATGCTAGCAAATGGAAGCGATTTGTATTCTTGGCCAATACACACCCTGTGGATCCCTTTATAGCACCTTTGAATAAGATATTTGAGTTCTTAACGGACTTATTTCATCAGGGTGCTTCTCCTGCTACACTAAGAGTTCAATTGGCTGCCATTTCAATTTCCATGTGGAAGAATGTGGAGCTCCTGTTATGGCTCACAGACTTTGTAAAGCCTTTTAAAAGGAGTTTTTCATATTAGACCAGTCAGATCTCCTCCACCTTGGAGTCTAAATTTATTGTTATCTAAATTAATGTTGCCCCCGTTTGAACCTGCCTCTTCTTGCCCATTAAAATTTTTATCCTGGAAAACTCTATTTCTGGTAGCCATTACTTCCGGTATCTGAACTTCAGGCTCTCTCCATCAAGCACCCTTATTTGATCTTTCACTCTGACAGAGTTTCTCTTCGAACCAATTCATCCTTCCTCCCTAAAGTGTGTTCTATTAACAATATTAATCAGTCCATTGAATTACCCACTTTCTTCAAAACCACTCAACAAAATGGAGTATATGTTACACAAATTGGATGTTCACAGACAGCTAAGATTTTATTTGGATAGAACAAAAGATCACAGAAAAACAGATCAACTCTTTGTGGCTTTTGCTGATAGCAGGAAAGGACTTGCAGTTACCAAAAGAACTCTTTCTAAATGGTTATTGTATAATCTATGTCTACGATTCTTCAAATCAACCTTTTACACAAACCCAAAGGACATTCCACAAGGTCAGTGTCTCTTTGGCTCATGCAGACCACTGGACGCTATTTTGCGCTATTGTGCGGCTGCTGGTCTAAGCCACATACATTCATTTCTCATTATAAGGTAGACAAGGTTTCTAGGGACAGGGCAACCTTTGGTTCAGTTCCTCAGGATCAAGGAGCTATGAACACTATCACATATAGAAGTTATGTCCTTACCATAACGTTCCATGTGGGTGTTCATCTTTGATGCCTGGCCAGGAGCATTCTGCTACTGTTACAATATTGTGTACATAGTTGGCATATATATATATATATATATATATATATATATATATATATATATATATGTGTCTGTTTAGATATATATAATTATCTATAGATTCTTTCTTTACATATGTGTATAAGCATGAATGTGCTATTCTGTAGATTGGTTTGCTTGCAAACTAGATCTGAGGTAAAGGCAGAGGGGGATTGTGGGTATTAGATTGTCTCGAGCTTCTTCTCGTGCAGAGCTTGCGCGTTATGGTAAGGACATAACTTCTATTTTCTGCCAGTCCATGTTGACATCACCTAATATTAACCGTTTCCAGAGAGATATTTTGGACACCCATGATAGGATGGTTTCCAGAGTTGATATGTTATTGCCAGGGGTATGTATAAAGCTATAATGCAGAAACTTTTATTGTTTAATTTTAAGGTAAGTAATCAGTAGTTCAGCTTTGTCAAAGGAGGATATGGATTGGTTGTGAGTGGTTAAGGAGATAGAATCAGGTTATATTACTGCAACACCGCCGCCTCTTTTTCTTTTCAGTCTATCAGTTCTGAGCAAGTTAAAGCCAGGAGGAAGTACTTTTAACAAGAATCCCGCCCCCCCCCCCCCCCACGTGAACTAGGAGGGAAAATAAGACTTTTGGAGGCACATTCATTACAGGGATAGTCATACCAAATGTGTATTTTGCTCAAGATCCAGTCACAACTAATTTGCTAATAATGTTTTCCAGAAACACTTGGACATTTGTCTTCTCTCAAAATTTAATTGGTAGGTCAAAGACTGTAAGGGCTTGCTAAGGGTAGGATGGCTTCCAAAGCTTCCCAGTCAGATATCCACTAACAGCTGGAGAAAGAAACTTAAAAAATCAATGCCTATTTCCTGTCTGACCTGGACTTGTCTGTTAATGACTCTTGAAGAACCCTCTGACCATCCAGGTTTTCTACCTGTTCACCTTTTTGCAAACCCCGTGGAGACTGACAAGTATTAACCCAGCAAGAGTAAACCATGACTCCTTATTTCCAAGGGACTTTAGGGTATTCCTCAGATTTTTGCCTTGGAAGAGGTTCCAGGTACCATTATTGAGGTATGTCAGGTATCTGCTCTTCTCCGTTACGTTCATGTTGATGCTTCTGAAAAAAAGAAGCAAAGACTTGGGTCTTTTTCTGCTCCTGCTTTTTCCAGGTACCCACAGAGAGTGTCAGTTGATTTTTTTCCCAGGGGCTCTTTAAGGCTGTTTTATCTCTAATGCCCTCAATTCTTTGTT
>NC_056750.1:210951123-211003623 GCF_019279795.1 Protopterus annectens | reverse complement strand
GTAGATACCAAACAGGAGAGGACCCAGGACTGAACCCTGTGATAGTCCACTTGTCACTGGTCTGAAGTCAGATTTGGAGTCTGCTACTTTCACAGTGTGGGTTCTGTCAGTGAGCCAGTTGGCAACCCATCTTGTGACATAGGGATTTATACCTAGTTTAGTGAGTTTATCTATAATTCCAGAGTGGGGGATGGTGTTGAAAGCCTTGGCAAGATCTAGATAGGCTGTGTGAACCACCTTACCCTTGTCTACGGATTTGGTGACTGCTGTTAGGTTTTGGAGACATGATCTGCCTTTTACAAACCCTAACTGGGTAGGGTCCAGAGTTTGGAGATTACCAATGTCTTTGTTTATAAGTTCTATGATACTACCATGGCTTTGCAGACTAGGCTCATCAGGCTAATGGGACGGTAGTTCCCGGGGTCTGTGGTGGCTCCCCCCTTGTGGAGTGGGATAACCGTCGCTGTGCTCCATTCAGCAGGCACAAAGCCTGAGGTGAGCTATGATTGAACATGATACTTAGGTGGGGTGCCAGTTCGTTCTGTAGTTCATGTAGAACGCAGCCTGGGATGTTGTCTGGTCCCATGGATGCTACGTTCTTGGCTTTGGAGAGTGCGGTTTTTACCTGTGCAGCCATGATTACAGGAACTTTGCATTCTTCCGGTATAGAGATGGGCTTTTTAGGGGGTGAGAGGGGGGGTAAAGTTAGTACTGAATCTATCTGCCAGGATGTTGGCAATATCAGCTTGGTCTGTATATTTAGTGCCATTGTGCTGTAACTCAGAGCAGATCTGAGTGTTGCCACTGAGATTCTTGACATAGCTATAGAATGCTTTGTGGTTGTCTTTAGAATCGGTGGCAATTTTGCTTCATAACTAGCTTTGGGGGATTTTATCAGGGATCGCAGATTATACTGAGGCTGACCAGGGAGCTCCTCCATGCATGGGATTTTACTCTCTTTTGCAGTAGTTTCTTCCTTCTGTTGTACGGTTAGTTTATGGCAGGGGACCACCACATTGGCTTACTTTTTTTGGAGGATAGAGTCTTCGTTCTGTTTGGGATAGCACGATCCATGCACTCATGTAAGTGCTTATAAAGTGCAATTGTGTAGGATTCAGTAGTCGTAACTGTATTGTCCATCTGCATGGGTGTCATGAAATTCACCACTTCTGTCTTAAGAAGCATGAAGTTGGCTTTGGAGAAATCTTTTACCATGGTTTCCTTAATGGGGGGTGGGTGCAGGATGTGGATATCTAGGGTAATTGGCTTATGGTTGGATCAGACCAATGAGGCGTTGACTGCAGGTGTGGAACACCGGTCACTCATGTTGGTAATGACTAGGTCTAGGATATTATTGCCCTTGGTGGGGGTGTGGATAAGTTGATCCAGGGCATTGGAATTTATGAATTCCAGAAAGTTTTGAGTGAAGGAGTTGGTACATGAGTAGTTTTCCCAGTTAATGGGTATACTTAAGCAGTCATCACGTCTGCTATAGTTGCTAGAGTCCCAAGTGTTCAGAAACCCAGGGACTGAAGCACCTTGTAGGCTAGTATAGGTTGCTGCTTGAACTTCAAAATGAGTTTGAGTAAGCAGCCATGGAGAGTGAGCAGTGCTCATGCCCAAACTCTAACATGAGTCCGGGCAAGCAGCTGTCAGGAAGGAGTAGGAAGAGGATTTTAGGGTTAGGGAATGGAAGTAACTTTTAGGTTTAGGAAAGTTGGAGTTTAAGGGTTAGCAAGCATGAGGGGGTGTGTTAAGAGTTAAAGCACTTAGAGTTACAGTAGACGGTTAGTGTGAGTTAGAGTACTAACACTTACTTATTGCTACTTGCTCAAATAGGCATCTTGAGCATATTGCAAGCAAATGCTTGAAGTATATCCTTGTTATCTTATTAGCCCTTATTTTGCCATTTCTGATCTAGTCAAGGATTTCATTGAGAGCTCTCAGTTTCTCTTTCTCTGTAGGTTGGTTACTGGACATCAGTCAACAGGTAATACTTCCATTACGTCGTTGTGATCACAAATACATTATGGCAGTGTAGGCTAGATTGCTGAATCAGAAGAACCGATATTACTTTTAATATTTGCCGCTTGCACTTCTGCCATCTTGTTCTACTTAATACTGTGCATTTTGGCACTGCTTTTACTCTGCTTGTATGTAGACACACTAAAAACATTCATAGTCGTAGTAATGACTACAGATTACATTTAGCAGTCAGTGGTAACATTCCTGGAATTTTTGAATGCAGTAATGTCATCACATTTTTTTTTAATAACTGAAAACCAGTGGTCTTACTGATAATAGACACTTATCTGTTGGTATAGCATGGTCTTTCATATGAGGTGAACAAAGCTGTCAACTTTTTTTTTTTTTGAAAGTTTCATTAGGTTGGTGGTTTCCTGCATGGTAGACAGGATGTATAATACAAAATAGCTCTTCTCAAGTTATGAGGGCAGTCCAGGCCATATTCAGAGATACTCAAGTAAATCTGAAAATATTCTATTCTTACAAAAGTAATTGTTGGAAATTATTTTATGTCTGCGACTAAAAGCAGAAGAATAGTCAAAATTATGCATAGGCGTCTGCAGATGAATAGTAAATGAATAATGAACTAAGTTAAAGACTAGCCATTTCTGAATTTGTGTGCATTTGTGTGTGGGGGTCAGTCTGCTGCTGCACGCTTTCTTGAAGTTTTGACATCTAATGTGGATTTACTGTTAAGAGTCCAAGAACCTATGATGTAGAAAACATTTGTATTTTCACCAGTACACAGTGATTGTGTCAGTTATGAAAATGTTGTCAAGATAGTGACTACTGGCTCAGGTTAAGTATTTAGAGATTTTTCATATATTTGAACGGTTTCTTACTGAAATTGGTACACCTTGTTTGCTGCAGCATAGACTAGAGCCAGGCTTGCTGAATCTAGCTTTGTTTGTATGCTTGTTAGTTCCCTGAAACGCTAATTCCACCTAAAACGCGGCTTTTCAGCACTTCTGTGGATCCCTAGTGATATCTGCATTGCTTACTGTACTTATTTCCTTGTTTCACTTGAAAGAAAGTTACTGCTTGTCGTTTTTGCATTTAAGTTACCTGTAACACATTGCATTTAAGTTACCTGGCACTTGCTCACTAAAGTAATTATATAAGTCAGCACTAAAAAATTAAAAGCACTACACCCTCACAAACTCCCCTTGAGTACCTTGTTCCCCATTGGCCCTTTTTTTCAATTATAAAGGATTTCCCAATACTATTCTAGCATGTCTAAAGGTCATTTGTCAATCTCCTCTCCGGTCCAGCTGATGAATCTGGGAATCTTGAGGCAATGTTACAACTGCCTCATGTACACAGACAATCCTCTCCTCCTCCCAACAAATTCCAACACATGTTAGAGATGCAACCATATAGCCAAACTGGAGGTTAAGCTCTCTCAACTCAGTACTGGCGTAACCAGTCAGGAGGAGACAGAAACCACACTCACTACAATTCCAGTCTCACATAGACCTACCACGACAGCAAACCAAACACACAAAAACATACTCGGAGGCTCTAAATAAAAATCTGCCTAAGCAGCAGAGACCTCCAAAGCAGACATCCAAGCAACCACTACGCCAAAACAAAACACGTGCAACACATAGCTCACAAAGCCAGTGTGCCGAACAGTCACAGCCCTTAAGGCTAAACAACACACCTGATACACTTGTAATAGGTGACTCTATCATCAGGCACACTGACGTCCCGCTCACCAGACTGAACAAGGAGAAGGTCACAGTGAGCTGCCTGTCGGGTGCTAGGATCCACCACATAACACAAGCACTCAGGTCACTCCAAGGCAAGTACAAATATGACTCTGTCATTGTCCATGCTGGTGTGAATGACCTGGGATGTACCTCCCTGGACTACATGAAAAGAGACATAGAGGAGCTTTCTGAGCATGTAGCCCAGGCCGGTATGACCCTGACCTTGAGTAGCATCTTACCCTCACCATGAATGATGCCACAATATGAAGACAAGATGATCAATTTCAACAATTGGCTTAAGTATAGGTCTCATTCAAAGGGGTCCAATGCCTGTCAGCCTGGGATGACATGCTCGACAAGCCACGATGCTTCGCTAGGGACGGCTTGCACCTGTCACCCCTGGGCTTTTGGATATTGGCAAAGGCTCTTGCTACCCCCATAGTGCCTTTTTTTAGGCAAGGCTCAAAAGACAAACCCACCTCCATAGGTATCACAAGGGATAAGAAACTGAGTAATGCTACTCAACGCCAGAAATCTAAACCTCAAGATGCACGCACTCGAAACTCTCCTTAGCATGGAGAACATAGATATCTGTGCAGTAACAGAAACCTGGTTCAAGGCTCCCGAGAGCACCCCAGCACTACCAGGTTATACCTCATACCATGCTTTTTGGCCCCAAAACTTGGACCGAACCACAAAAGGAGGGGGGAGTATCAATATTCGTCAGATACCCACACCCCCAGGTTGGTGGCACAGCATGAAGCATCAGAGACCATCCATGTGCAACTAACAGTGGGTAAAACTGCCTTCCAGTTTATAGCCTGCTACAGACCACCCTCCCAAACCCAGGAACCCCACTCGGCCTTCCTGAGAACACTGGAAAATATGAAGGTCTCTCCAAACACCATTATATTGGGCGACTTCAACTACCCAAACATAGACTGGGAGCATTACTCTAGCTCCAATACCCTAGCCCAAAGGTTCATAGAATTTATAAAATCAAATGCTATGGAACAACTTGTTAGCTCTCCCACAAGGGGGGAAAACACACTGGACCTGATCATCACCAACATGGGGACTCTATGCTCCAGACCAGAAGTGTATCCCTCACTGGTAAGATCAGACCATAAACTAATCTCACTGGATATTCACATCCCGACCCCACCCCCTGCCCAGAAAACCACAGTGAAAAACTTCTCTAAAGCAAATTTCACACTCCTCAAAACCGAGGTGGAATCCTTCAAAGCCCCCGGGCCTGTGGAAAATATGGCCCAGACCGCAGAATCCTTTATAAACGCATTCTATGAACACCTTCAGGAATGCATGGATCATGCAATCCCAAATAAAACCAAGACCCAATCCTCCAAAGACAGACATCCTGTCTGATGGACCCCAGCCATAAACAAACTATACAATAGAAGGAGGAAGCTACTACATGATAGAGCAAAATCCCAAAAAGGGAAGGCATCTCTGATCAGTATTAGCAAAAAACTACGGGCACTCACAAAATCATCTAAGGCCAGCTTCGAGAGAAAAATTGCACAGGACACTTAAGGATAATCACAAGGCTTTCTTTAATTATGTTAGGAACCTGGGTGGGAATTCCCAGATATGCCCAGAATTAGTCCAAAATGACAAAAAATACACCGAACCCACAGACCTTGCCAACATCCTAGCTGACATGTTTAGAGCAAACCCCCCCTCCCCACCAAAAGGGCAAATATGTATCCCAGCAGAGTGCTGCCCCCCTGACATCTCAGATGCTCAGGTAAGAGCCGCCCTCTCCAAAGCAAAAAACAGAGCATCAATGGGACCAGACGGTGTCCCGGGCTGCGTCCTACATGAACTCCAAGAAGAGCTAAACCCAAACATAAAACTACTTTTCAATCTCAGTCTTACTACAGGATATGTACCCAAAGGGTGGTGTACAGCAACAGTGGTCCCTCTCCACAAAGGTGGTGCATCAAAGGATCCTGGAAACTATCGCCCCATAAGCCTGACTAGCTTGGTCTGCAAAGCTATGGAAAGAATCATCATGGACCTCATAAATAACGATATTGGGGACCTACAGCACTGGATCCTACCCGGTTCGGCTTTAAGGGCAGATCCTGCCTCTTAAACCTGGTTGATTTCTTTGAAACAGTCACCAAGGCCATTGACGAGGGGAAGGTGGTCCACATAGCCTACCTGGACCTTGCAAAAGCCTTCGATACAATACCCCACTCGGGCATTATAGATAAGCTCACCAGCTTAAATATAAACCCCTATGTCACTAGATTGGTTGCAAACTGGCTCAAGGACAGAACACACATGGTTAGAATTGCTGGAGCCATGTCAGACTCCAAACCAGTTACAAGTGGCGTCCCACAAGGCTCAGTCCTGGGACCTCTCTTGTTCGGTATATATTTCTCGAAGGTACAGGCCAACATTGAAGGACTGTGGCTGACCAAGTTCGCAGATGACTGCAAACTGGGCACCATAATCGACTCTCCAGCTGACACAAGCATCCTCCAAAAGGGCCTCATAGAAACAGACAACTGGTGCCAGAGCCATGGCCTCAAGCTAAACGTCAAAAAAGTGTATAGTCATCCCCTTTGGCAAAAACAAAGTGCCCACAAATTGCCACATAGGTGGTAATCCATTAAGTACGGAAGAAGTAATTAGGGACCTGGGGACCCAAGTTGATAGCAATCTCTCATTTGACAACCACGTGGCCAAAGTGGTTAGAAAAACATTTTATATAGCCCACCTAATCATGAAGGGATTCACATCTAGATCAGGGGAGGTCATCGTGCCTCTTTACTCATCCCTCATCAGGCCCATAATTTTGTACAATGCCCCTTTTGGGATGTACCTTACCAGACACCTGCAGCAACTGGAAAGACCCCAAAAGTACCTCACCAAGAGGATCAAAGGGCTCAAACAGATGCCACATGCTGCCCGGTTAAAGAAACTCCAGCTCTACTCAGTGGTATACCGCCTACTCAGAGGCGATCTGTGCCTGACGTATAAAGCAATGTCCAACCCGGAATTAATGGACATGCTGCACCTCAGAAAATCCAAATCCCATCGAGCTATGCGCTCGAGAGACTTGAACCTCAGTACTGAAATAAATAGGGCATGCTGGAGGGACAGATTCATAACCCAGAGGCTCCCTTCACGCTGGAATAAAATCCCAGTCCAGGTTAGGCAGAGTCCCTCATTGACTCTCTTCAAGAGGAATCTTGATGAGTGGCTGGGAGATCGTAGGTTTACCCCGGGTATCACTTCTGTGTCACTGTTAGACAGAGGCACAGTATACTAACCTCGAAAAAGGGCACAGCAAAATTAATTTAAAATGGGTGGCAAAAGCCAAACACTCTCTGGCTAGGCTTATAAATGCCCTAGGGCAGATAGCCTAGTATGAACCTATGAACCTATATATTACTGTCATCTTTTCCAGGTTTTTACTGGTTTAATTACCTTGTTAGTATCTATTAATTCCCTTTTAGTCTAACAACCTTGTGACCTTCCTGGTTGTTCTTGGCCGTCGTTTTTTCTTAGGCCTTGCTTTCCCCTTGAACCTGTTTAAATTAGAGGGTTCTTTCTTTTCATACCCTGTTGGAGTAGCCGTTTAAGTTAGAGGCTCTCCTATTGGGAAATTCGTCGTTTTACTTAGAGGCTCCCCCCGCTTCTTCTTTTTTCTTTTGTCCTTATAAAGATATCCTTGTGTGTTGCTAGCCACTACAGCCTTGTTGGTAGTGTTTGTAGTTGTGTGTTGCTAGCCATTACAGCCTTATTTTTTGCTGCTGTTGTCTCTTTCTTTCTAGTTATCCAGCATGTCCAAAGAGTCAAATCTCTCAGGCTTTAAAAAATGCGACTCGTGTTGATAAAAAATGTCCCTTACGGATGGGCACATGAGTTGTGTATGCTGTTTAGGGGCTGTTCACCTTCAGGACTCATGCTCTATCTGTCACACTTTCAGTTCCACAGTCCTGCAGGAGAGAGAAAAACAAGCTGATCTTGCATGGCCTTCTGAAGAACCCTCAAGATCCTTCGTCTCAGGGTCCTCAGCCAGCTAAACTGTCTGAAAAATCCCCATAGCCATCCCCATCAGTTCCATTTTCGGAACAGCCAAAGTCCACTGTCAAACCTTTGGCTCTGTCAGTTCCCAGTGTTGGCTCTGACAAAGCTAAGTCTTCGGTGGCTCCATCTTTATCTTCAGAGCCTGTCTCATGCCCATAAAAGAACCAGGTCTCCCTCTTTGGTGCTGGTGCACTCTGCTCCTCAGTCCCCTTTGTTGCGATCTGGGGCAGGCAGTCACCGGTCCTCTTCTCACGCCTCTCGGTCCTCCAGGCTTTCGGATCATGATGTGGAGAGAGTGGTCAGTAGGCTCCTCAAGTTACAGGCACTTGCCAAATTGCTATAGAGCCCAGGCCATAAGGAATTGGCTCCTTCGGCCCATCCAGCTTCTCTATCGGTTCCGACTCTCTTGAGCTCGGAGCCGGAGTGCATGGATGTCGTGGTGGTGGAACCGTTGGCTCCGGTTACTTCTCCTTTATCTGTTCTGACTCCCACTTAGATTTCCTCGATGTCTCAGTCCATTGAGGGATCTGGGCGCTGAAGCTCTCTTGTTTGCTCGAGGGGGGGGGGGGGAGTGGCATTGGTTCCTTGGTCGACCCTGCTCTGCCTCTCGGAGCTTCGGCGCAGGTGAGCTCGGCTCCCACATCAGCTTTGGAGCCATAGCTCTCTGCAGCAGATCTCCGTGCTTTCGACTCTGGATCGTGGCGTCTTCCAGGTGATCGTGCTGTCTCCTGAGATCGCTCCACCCTCTGCTCCATTGGCACCCTTTCCCTCGATGCCTGTGCCTGCCTTTGACCCTACTCCTTCCTCCAGGTGTAGGGAGCCTATGCCCCATGCCCCCATTGGGCGACCCCACTTACTCTGAAACCTCCCCCGAACATTCATAGGAAGTCCCTTGGAAGAAAAAATGTAAGAGGAAGCATTTGAACAACCCTGAGGCCATCACTTCAGACACAGACTTGGATGAATCGGAATGGTCCCCATGGTCCCCCTCTGAGGATGTCTCCTTTTTGGACATCTTGGAAATTCTTAGAGGGGGTGGCTGGAAGTCCCTAGCCCCTTCTGAGGACAAGTCTATTTACCTGGAAGCATTTGGTTCCTGACCCTCCACCTGTTTGGTGTCTCCACCTTTTGACCCACTTTTGTCTGTAGTGAGTCGGAAGGTGTGGAGCGCTCCAGAGGCCATGGAACCAGTTCTGCGGAGACCAAACAAATTTATAACTGCACCTGAAGACAAATCCTTACTTTCCAAAAGGGTTCCTGTTTATGCTATTGTGGTGGCAGCAGCCACTACGAAGGAACTTGCGGAAACTTCATCTGTCCTCCTGCCGAACAAGGAGTCCCATACGATGGACAGGTATGGGAAGCGTATGTTCTCTTCAGCAGCCTTTACTCTCAGGTTGCAGAATTATTGGTTACACTTCATACGACTTCAGAGGGATCTTCTAAAGGAGTTAGGAGGTACCCTGCATGATCCTACAGCTGAGGGAGTTGCGAACAATGCATTTTCCCAGATTGTGACCTTGACTTCAGTCTTTAACTCCTCCATGAGGCTCATTTCTTATGCGTCAGATGGAGCGAGTAGGGCAGCAGGTACTGGAGTTGCTTTGTGGAGACATGCCTGGATGCACCTCTGTCAGTTTGCGGAACCTTTCAAGTCTTCCTTTACTAATACTCCTTTTGATGGCTCGGCCTTATTTTGGGCCCCAGGTAAAAGAGATACTCACTAGGTATGAACAGGATAACTAGACTCTTTCTGCTGTAGAAGTCTGTTTTTCTACTCCATCTAGACCCTATCCTAAGGGTCAGAAGAGTGGAAAAATGTGGTTTCGAAAATCCCAGGGACCTTTGCCTGACACATGGAGATTTTTTTCCCCCAGAGGCAGAAGGGGAAACAATAACTGAAGACGCTGGCCTCATGGCAGGGGGGTCTGCAACAGCGGGGAGACGAGAAGTTCTCAGCTAGGCCCTTCCAACACTCCTGAAGGGAGGCCCGACTGTTTGTCTCTGAAGGCAGCTGGGGACAGACTATCATTGTACCCAACAGCCTGGCAAAATATTACGAAAAATGCAGGGGTACTGTCAATAATATCCAGGGGTTATAAAATTCCCATTTCCCAGTTACCCCTCTCAAGAGAAAAATATTCTATCCCAGATGTTCCAATCAGTCTTTGAGATCAAGCAATCCTAGAATTACAAAGATTGCTAGAAAAAAGATCTATCCAAGACGTCCCCGCAGACCAAATCGAATCCGGAATTTACTCAAGGTTCTTTTTAGTTCCAAAAAAGACAGGGGACTGGAGTCCCATTTTGGATCTCCGCAAACCGGTAAAAAAGGAATAGTTCCGGATGGCAACACTGCAGTCCATTCTTCCCTTTTTTTGTCAGGACAATTAGATGTGCTCCATTGATCTCCAGGATGCGTACTAACAAAATAAAAATGGACAGGTGATCTAGGAGATTCCTCAGCTTCTGTTTGGGAGCCAGCCATTATCAGTTCAGAGCTCTACCCTTTGGTCTCACCACAGCCCCCAGGGTGTTCACCAAGTGTATGGCAGTGGTCACAGCTCACCTGAGACATCTAGAATTCCAGGTGTTTCCATATCTAGACGACTGGCTCCTCACTGCCACCACCGAGCATCAACTAATCAAAGCACGGGACTACACAATTCAAACCTGTTCCCAGCTAGGCATCTGCATAAACTACGAAAAGCCTACCTTGTTGCCTTGTCAGTCTGCTACCTTCATAGGGGCAGACTTGGATACAAGAGCCATGATAGCAAAGCTGCCTCAAGACAGGGTGTCGACCATTTGTCAGCAAATTTCATTTCTCATAAAAAAGATGAGAGTTCAGGCAAGAGAAGTATTGAAGGTCTTGGGCTCAATGGCCGCAGCAATTACTCTAGTCCCCTATGGCTCGCTTCCACATGAGGATTCTGCAGTGGCTTCTTTTCGCTCTGTGGTCTTTCCTGGATTTACCAATGTCACACACGTGATCTCTATCACAAAATCCTGCAAAAAGGACTTAGTAATGGTGGCTTGTCTCCTCCAGGTGACTCTGGGCAGACTCTTTCTAGACCCCATCCAGTAGCCACAGTGCCCACTGACGCTTCCCAGATTGGGGGGTGGCATTATCTGGGACAGACTGTCCAAGGAATGTGGCAACCTCACGAGTACCACTTGCACATCAATGTTCTAGAGATACGAGCAGTGCTTCTGGTGTTGCAAGCACTTCAAGACACTCTACCTACTGGGACCATTGCAATTCAGACAGACAATATGTCAGTGATATGGTACATCAACAAGCAGGGTGGGACCAGATCTTACCCCTTGTGTCGGGAGGCCCTTCAAGTATGGCAGTGGGCGATGTCTTCCCAACGCTTTCTGATTGCGATGCACATTCCCAGGGAATCCAACATGATAGCGGATAGGCTCAGCAGGGATATCCTCATACCTCACGAGTGGTCCCTGAAGTAAGAAGTTGCAGACCTGATTTTCTTCAAATGGGGCCAGACATGCTGTGATCTTTTTGCCACTCCCCTCAACAACAAATGCAGCAGCTACTTTGCCTTAGTCCCCCCACCGGGACAGTCACCCAGGGATGCACTTGTTCACGATTGGCCTCCGGGACTACTTTATGCCTTTCCTCCTTTTCTTCTGATCCCAAAGGTACTTAAGAAAGCAAAGTTACCGGGTTACGGGTTGCAAACTCATCGTCATTGCTCCTTACTGACCTCGTCCGATATGGTTTCTGTTTCTCCGTCATCATCTTCAAGTGGAGCCTTGGATACTGGACCCAGTTCCGGACCTCCTGATGCATCAGTCTGGCGTGCTGCATCCCTCCCTCCAAACTCTCAAGCTGACTGCTTGGTTTCTCCACTTCCCAGTCTTAGCCAGGCTCCCCAACATTTCCCTGGCAGTACAATACATTTTGGTGTCCTCTCACAAGCACACTACCAGAAAGATTTACACTAACAAATGGAAGAGGTTCTCTTATTGGGCAAAGAATAATGATATTGATCCCGTCACTGCTCCTTTTCACAAGATTCTTGATTTCCTGGCTGAAACGTTCGAAAAAGGGGCAGCTGCAGCTACTATTACAGTCCAACTGGCTACCATCTCCAAGTTTCATGTGGGAGAGTTGGGCTCTAACATCATGTCCCATAAGCTGTGCAGAGCATTCTTGCAAGGTGCAACCCTTTTACAGCCCCTGGTAAGAGACCCCCCCCTGGGACCTATACTGGGTTTTACCCTCTCTGGTTCTTCCACCCTTTGAACCAGCAGCATCTTGTCCCCTGAAATTTCTGTCTTGGAAAACTATTTTCTTGGTTGCCATTACCTCAGCTAGATGGGTTTCCTGAATTACACGCTTTATCTATTCACCCGCCATATCTCATCTTTCACAAAGCTAGAGTCTCTCTCAGAACCAATCCCTCCTTCTTGCCAAAGGTGTGTTCAGAGTATAATTTAAATCAATCCATTGAGCTTCCTGTATTCTTCCCCAATTATGGCAACAAGGCAGAGTATAGACTCCACCAATTGGATGTTCATAGACAATTACGTTTTTATTTACACAGGACCAAAGACTTTAGAAAATCAGATCAATTGTTTGTATCCTTTGCTGACAATAAACAAGGTTTTCCAGTTTCAAAAGTGACATTATCAAAGTGGCTGTCAGACTATCAATTATACTTAATGATTTGCGTAAAAGGAAGCTTCCAGTGAAAGTTAGAGGACACTCAACCAGGGCCTTGGCTACCTCTGTTGCCTTCCAAGCCAAATTTCCTTTAGATTCAATCTGTGCAAGCAGCAACATGGGCAAATCCTCATACCTTTATCACTCATTACAAAGTGGATGTGGTCTCCTGGAACAGGGTATCCTTTGGTTCCACGGGCCTGAAGAGTTTGTTCCAGTGTGCCATCCAAGAACCAGTTGCTCATGACACAGTCCCAACCAGCAAGAAAGAAGGCGAGATGGGACAACATAACAAAGAAGTTATGTACCTACCATAACGTTCCATGTTTGTTGTCCTTCCTCACGCATTCCTTCTTGCGTCCCCCCCCCTCCTTCCCCCTTCTTGGAGGATCGAGAAGAATTCCTTCATTGTTTACACTAGCTGAGTTTCCTGTTGACATACCAGGTTAGTTAACCATGCCTTGTTTTTCCTCTTTCCTTCCTAACTTTGAATGTGTAAGAGCTTAGTAAAATTTGCATTTACTATGATTGTCTAGTGTGGGCTATTACAAATGAGATCTGGGTAACTGCAGCTAAGCATGTTGGGATAAGGGTTAACCTCGAGCCAGTATAAGCTCTTGAGCTAGGGTAAATCGTCTGAGTCGGAGCAGAGGATCGGCTCCAAACCCCCAACCAGCAAGAAGGAAAGCGAGATGGACAACGAACATGGAATGTTATGGTAGGTACATAAATTCTTCTTTTTTCTCACTCCTAGTTTAAAGTTTGTGTTAGCCATTGCATTTCTAGACCTCTTATCCATCGCAATGTACACTCAAAGGTATATGGAAAAGAAAAAGGATTAAGGTGTGTACAGAAGTGAGTAGAAGACTTCTAGTTTTGAAGAAAACCTTTTTGAGGCCAAATGAGTATTAACTATGCTGACTAGTTCTTATTCTTTTATTATATTAAATACATAACTGTTGCTCTTATTTTGTTCTGTTCCTCATTCTACTGTCAGTTCCAGAAAAGCACTGATGTATGGTTGACCTTGTTTAGTTTTCAGTTGTGTTTTTATGGAGCTGTGACATGCTTTGGTCAGTGACTTTTACAATTTTTTTTG
This sequence comes from Protopterus annectens, assembly GCF_019279795.1. Lineage (NCBI taxonomy): Eukaryota > Metazoa > Chordata > Ceratodontiformes > Protopteridae > Protopterus > Protopterus annectens. The sequence goes on along the minus strand of NC_056750.1, from coordinate 210,990,029 downwards.
GGAGAGTGACAAAGATCCTTTGTGCCTACTGCTGCACTCTCTTATTTCCATTTGGACTTTCCTGGTGAGCTGTGAAAAGCAATGACTTATCTATGTTTCTCAAACTTAAATGCAGAGTTGTTGGAGCAGCTTTATGGCATCTTTCCTTATCGTATGTCGAAAAAAAACATTGAACATAAGTGAACCAGCAGGACTTAAGATCCTAGCTGTCGGGTCCAAATATCCTAGGACCTCCCCTGGATCCAAAGTGTCTCTTGGATCCTACAGGTCTGGTCCAATTAATTTTTTTTTTCCAGTTTAGTTGTTTTTGTTGGATCTGAGGCATTCGGATCCTAGGACCTGCTATGGAGCCTAAGTGCCATTCTGATCCAACAGGTTTTGGTCTGATCAAGTTTTTACAACTTATTCCCATTCCATCAGACCCTAGAACTTCTTACAGATTCGAAGTGCTACTTGGATTCTATACGTTGGTTCTGTTCAACTTTTCCTATTTTCATTGGATCCGAGGTTTCAGATTTGGCCTTTTACAAAAAAAAAAAAAAAAAAAAAAAAAAGAAAAAAAAAATAACCCTTACGATTTTATCTGCTAGCTTTTTTTTTTTTTTAACAGAGGATCCCAAGCCTAGGATCTGACGACTAGATAGCCACCTCAAGGAAGCTGAGCTAATCTCTGGTCCACTGCCTTTGGATATGGAGCTGTAGAGAAGTTATTAGCTTCTTTGAATCAGACATCCATCAGTTCCAACTGTGGCGATGTCTGGTGTGTGTGTGTGTAGAGTTCATGCCGTTTTGCAGCTCTTCCATTGTGCAGTGCTTGTGCAGAATTTCTTCCATACAAACGTGCCCCCCCCCCTTTAGGAAGCATGGAAAAAGGAAAGGAGTTGTGTGCCCCTTTTGCTATGGAGGTGGGTCCTTTGGTACTGGCTTTCTACACTGCCTGGATCATGAGTTTGCATTTTCCCTCATGCCTGTGTAGTTTCAGTATTGCATATACAGATCTTGACTGTCTCTCTCTCTCTCTCTGTGCCTTGACTCTGTGGAGTGCTCCCAGGGACTGGCTTTCTTATGGCTCAGAGCACAGATTCACCTCAGGGGGCTTACACCTGATTGTGAGTGGCAGTCAGCTGTATACCTGCCAGCTGTCCAGATTTTTGCTTCATCTTTTTGGTCAGCTCCTTATAAAGTCTTTGGTTTTCTAGCAAATCCCTGAGGATTGAAAGTCAGTTTCTCCTCACTTAATCCACCAACTTTGCATTCTGGATCCAAAGCCAGACCTACTGTCTCATCCGACAAGAATGATCCACTCAGATATTCAGAACCTCAGAGTTCATGCTAATACAAAGCCTGTTCTAGCAACTTTCTAGGTTTATAAGAACAATATTTAAAAATTTTCCCTGTTTTTGGGCTTGTGTCCTGCCATTATTTAGGGATTTCCACATTTTTTGCAAGTTATGGTCATCTCCATGAGATCATTTTGGTACCCCTGCCATTGGGGTGGACTTGAGACATGGCGACGTTGCATTCAGTGAGTCCACGCTATTCCTAGATTTATCATGTTTACATAGGGCCTCCACCAAGAAGTCAGTCTCCTTTTATGGTGCCAGGGTTCAGGCTCGAGCCAGGTGCTGTTGCCCTAAGAATCTTGGCTTGTCACAAGAAAGTTCCACCCAGTAGTCTCTCTCTCTTCTCTCCATTGGCCAGGATTTGCTTCTCTTGCAGGTGGCCATTATCTTCAGAATAAATTTGTGCAAGTGTTTTACCCCTCGGAGAAATAGGAGTATGAAAGTACATTCCTACTTTATTGGGCTTATCACAATGGAAAGAATTCTCCAAAAATTTTTTTCCTTGTATAGTGCCTCCTCCTTTGTTTCCCTTTAAACTGCGACTGGCCGGTTAGATAGTGTTGTCACCACTGTATGCAATTTAATGGGTCTATATCTGAAATCTTTGAAAGTTAAACTATCGAACCCAAAACATCAAATGCTGAAAATAGCGAAGCTGCAGAACATTGAAATCTTACCTAGTGCAAGATGTCGATGGGCTGTCCCGTGGTATTGCTATTTCCTCCACTGTGGTGCGGAGTTACAGACCTTAGGGTTAGGGTGCGGGTTGAGGTAAGTGGATAGTTAGTAATATATGTATGGTGTAGTGTGGGGTTGTGTTTTGTTAACTGTATGTGTGTGTATTAATTAGTTTGTGTATAGATTCGTAGGGTATGTGTGCGATAGTTACGGACCTTAGGGTTAGTGTACGGGTTAAGGTAAGTGGATAGTTAGTAATGTATGTATGGTTTAGTGTGGGGTTGGGTTTTGTTAACTGTATGTGTGTTTATTTAGTTTGGTGTGCTTGAGTTGTGTGTGTATTTCTCAGAACAGCAACTTTTTTTCCCTGGGAAAAAATTTGCTCTTCTGAGCGTTCGATGTTATCAATATTCGAAATTCCAAGTTCGAACATATGGTGTTCGATATTTTGGAATTTTGAATATATGATATAGACCCCAATTTGATGATCATTCCCCTTACCTTCCGTAGCACGTTTACAAGAGCTTACCTTGAATACTCACATGTTGAAGTTGTGTAGTACCTATACACTTCACTGGGGCATACTAAGTCTCAAGTTAGAACTCTCATATTTTCCAAAGTTCTGTCTAAGAAGGATCTCAAAATGATTCAGAAACAGCTAGTCCAGGTACTGTTATTAGGAGACATGAGTGCAAGCATCTGCGTGATTTTAAACCTCTCCGAGGTCTTTCCTTAACCTTTCTTACTGGAAATTCATGAATTATCCAATCCACCTTTTGCCATAACTCTGGGTCAGATGCTCCTTCCAGTGTGACACATTAATATTTGGACATTGTCTCCAAAATTAGAGCTTTCTTTGGTCCAAAATTGCTCCCGCATATCGTTCTTTGAGGATCTCCCAAGAGTTACGTTGCTAGGGATTCTGACCCACAGGTGAGGAAGAATGAAAAGGACATCATCAGATAAAGAAGTTATATACTTAACATAATATACCATCTGTGTCGTCCATTTTCATTCTTCCTCACTTTCCTTCCCATGAGCCCATCCCCCAGACTACTCTTTTCAGAAGGATATTTGGAGGATAATACAATCTTCATATTCCAGGTTTGAGCCATTGTCTTTTCTTTACTTGAACTGTTTTTTTTTTTGTCTAAAATTAATAAGTAGCAAACTCCATCTGAGGAAATGGGGACAGTGTGGTGCATTATATGAAGAGGGAGGAGCTCGAGATTGGGATCCAAAGTCTAGAAAATGCGGCCAAGCCAGATCCGAGACCTACAGATAAGGAAGAATGAAAATGGGCAGCACAGATGGAACGTTATGTTGAGTACTTAACTTTTTATTTTTAAGTAGTGTAATGAGTTGACAGACTTTAAAAATTCCATTCAGATTACTCTCTGACATATTGGGTGAGCAAATGGGTGTAACTAAAAAATGGTTTTCTTTAGCTGGAACACAGGATCTGAATTGCCTAGACGTAATAAAGCCTTGTTAAAATTAATTCTGGTGGCTGCCAAAAATGCAATTACTAGAAAATGTAAATAGTCTAAACCAGCTGTATTTGAAGTGTTGAAGATTGTAAAAGTTAAAAGAACTGGAAGGGGGATCTTTAGTAAAGGGTAGGAGCAAAATGCATAGAAAAAATGGAAATTGTGGAAACAATACATGCAGAATAATGTTTGTAGGAGGAATGAAATTTGAGAAGGCAGGAATTGATCAATTTATGTAATGGTGGATTGATAAATATTCAAAAATGTGTGTTGTATAATGTTTGCAACTGGGGATATGTTAATATGGTTTGTTTTCTTTTATATAAAGGTATGTTTGCCAGTATCTTAAGTGATAACTCAAAGGTGTTAAAAATTGATTTTAGGATTTTACAGAAGTATCAAACCTTAAGACATATAATTAAATGTGAAACAACTTTGACGTAAGTTAACATATGCTAGCATTATTTGTTATAGATTGCAAGATTTGATACAGCTCTAAAGGAAAAAGGAAATATGTACAGGGTGTGCTGGGACAGGCGGAAGGACCACTGAGAAGGTATGCAGAGCCTAGAAAAAGGGAAATGAAATGCATTGCAAATGCAAAAGGAGACATGAGGGGGCGTAACACAGTACAATAAAAAGGGGGTGTCTTATATGTGGGAGAGCAGTGAATTAGCTTGGGGAAGGCAAGTAGCTTAATGGTTGGCTCTGAGTTGTATCTAGTTGTAGGTTCATATGTTAGTAGTTACGTACTAAGCAATTGGTCTGCAGACCATTACAGTTATAGCTAGAAATCCCTATTCAGAAGTTTCCTGTATCCTCAGAGGGCAAGATGAGATAGTCCAGGAGAGAATTTGAGACTGCCCATTTAACCTAGATTTTGGTAAGGGTGTTACTTTGCTTGACATGTAGTGGAAGTTTGTTGCAGAAGTAAGGAATACACTGAAATATAAATCTGACATCAATGTGACTTATCTGAGGAATGACACAGCATGGAACCTCAGTTTGTTGGGCTCATTGGTGTTATATTTCCAAGATACTCTTTTATTATTATTATTATTATTATTATTATTATTATTATTATTATTATTATTATTATTATGAAACTGGGATACCTTCCTTCGGATCCAGCCTCCACTCTCTTGCAGTCGGGCTTGTCTTCCATCATCCAGTCCCAGGGACAGCCTGCGTTCACGCCCTAACCCGTTCCACTGGCGGAACATGGCCCTGTTAGTGAGCCCTCCTTGGACAGTCCCACCGAAGAGGTCCTTCACAAACATAAGTGTAAGAGGAGGCACTTGGACTCCCCTGAGTCCCTCACGGAGGACACCGATTTGGAAGAAGGGGAGGTCACACCCTGATGCCGTCTCCTTTGGAGACATTATGGAAATGCTTCACCTGAAAGGGGGGTGGTCAGCCCAGAAGCCTTCCTTGGATGAGTCTGTGTTTGTGGAGGCATTCAACGCAGGCCCGTCTACCTCTTGGGTGTCCCCTCCGGCCAACCCCCTGGTTGACCTCATCACTACCAGGGCGTGGAAGAAGCCGGACACTGTAGAACCGATCCCCAGGAGCCAGACAGGATTCTCAGTTCTCCCGTGGATAGGACGGCTTGGAGCAAGGGTTCCCCGGTAGATGCCATGGTGCTGGCAGCCACCAAGAGGGAACTTGCTCAGGATAGTTCCTCGATCCATCCCCCTGATAAGGAGTCTCGGACTATGGATTGTTTTGGGAAGCGGATGTTTGCTTCAGCTACCTTTTCTATAAGGGCGCTGAATTACTTGGCCCATGTAATTAGACTTCAGTGGGATCTGGTGAAAGAATATGTTGAGTCTCCCCGAGTCCATGTCGGCTGAGGACAAACAGATTTTCTCGGCTTGCATGGCCACTCTCAAATCTGTTTCGAACACGTCTATGTGGCTACTTTCCCATGCCACGGAAGGAGCCGCTAGAGCCAGCAGGTCCGGTATCGCATTAAGGCGTTACACCTGGCTCTGGCTTTGTGACTTTGGGGAACCTTTCAAGGCTTCCTTCGCGAACGCACCCTTCGGTTCTACTCTGTTTGGGAAGACTATCTGCGACACATTGGTTCAGAGCCGCTTCTCTGCTCCTCTGAGGTCATTTTCTAGGAACCAGAGAGGACAAAAGATGTGGTTCCGGAAGTCTCAGCAGTCCCGTTACGCTTCGTCCTTCAGAGGGGTACAAGGTGGACGGCCCAGGGGCAGAGGGGGGCCGAAAAATTTTGGGTCGTGGGAACCCTTTTCTGATCGACCCACACAGCAGCCGTGAGGGGTTGCCCGACTGGTCCTCTCTGGAGGCAGTCGGGTGTTTTTCGAAGCACTTGGCCCAATGGGAGTCCTTAACGTCAGATCGCTGGGTGCTTCAAATAATATCCAGAGGTTAATCTATCCCTTTCATAAATTTGCCACCTCAGTCGAGATGCCTCCCCGATGTACCACCTAGTCAGAGGGAGGCTGCAGCTTTAGAGGTAAAAAGCTGCTAGAAAAAAGAGCCTTCTAGCACGTTCCCCCAGGACAATCCGGATTAGGCAATTACTCCAGGTTCTTTTTGGTGCCAAAGAAGACTGGGGACTTGAGGCCAATTCTCGACCTTTCAACAATGAACTTCTTCATTGCCAAGGAAAAATTCTGGATGGTCGCGCTTCAATCCATTCTGCCCCTGCTGCAGGAGAAGGACTGGTTGTGCTCCATAGACCTCAAGGATGCATACTATCACATTCTCATGGACAGGCATTCCAGGAGGTTTCTCCGCTTCCGGCTAAGGGCCAGTCATTACCAGTTCAGGGTCCTACCCTTTGGTCTCACCACAGCCCCCATGGTGTTCACCAAGGTCATGGCAGTTGTAGCGGCCCACCTGAGGCTTCAAGGAATACAGGTTTTTCCTTACCTAGACGACTGGCTCCTGACCACCCCCACCAGGCATCTACTCTGCTTAGCCAGGGATTGTTTCCTATTTCTAGCGTCTCATTTGGGGATCACCATAAACTTGAAAAAGTCATTCCTCCAACCAGTTCAGGTCTTGGAGTTCATAGGGGCCAGGATAGACATGCTACAGACCAAGGCCTTCTTGACGTCAGACAGACTTCGCAGTTTGACCTTACACGTTTTAGCCCTTCTCCAGTCACCTACCCCATCAGCGGAGTTAGTCCTGAGAGCTCTAGGGTCCATTGCAGCAGCAATCCACCTCATGCCCTTAGCCTGCTTGCACATGAGGATTCTCCAGTGGACATTACAGGTTCAGTGGTCCATCCTTCACCATCCGTTGGGACTTCCCAGTTCCTCTCAGCAGAGTGTGCAGAAATTCTCTCTTGTGGTGGCTCCACTCCTGAGAGCTTCGGGAAGGGCGACCGTTTGTTATGCAGCAACCCCAAGCCACGGTGACCATGGACGTTTCTTGCCTTGGGTGGGGGGGCATTACACGGGCAGAACTGTTCAAGGTACGTGGACTCAGACAGAAACCATTCTGCATATCAATGTTCTGGAGATGAGCGGTGCTTCTAGCATTGCAAGCCCTTCATGCTTTTCTCCCTCCAGGGACTATTGCGATTCAGTCAAACAACATGTCGGTGGTCTGGTACATCAACAAACGGGGGACCAGTTATTACCCTCTTTGTCAAGAGGCCATGAGAGTTTGGGATTGGGCAATATCCAACAACCGTTTTCTGTTAGCAACGCATATTCTGGGTCGGTCCAACATCCTAGCGGACAAACTGATTCGAACTATCCTCTTGCCTTACGAGTGGTCTCTGAATCCCTTAGTAGCGAAACAGATCTTCCGCAAGTGGGGTCAGCCTTGCTGCGATCTCTTCGCGTCGCCTTCCAACGTGAAGTGCAGCGAGTTTTTCACTCTAATTCCCCCTCCGGGGGAAAGCCTCAGAGATGCTCTAGTTCATGTTTGGCCATCCGGTCTACTATATGCTTATCCTCCTCTTCCATTGATAACAAAATTCTTAAAGAAAGCTCGTGGGTTGGGGAACAAGATTATCTTCATAGCCCCATTCTGGCCTCATCAAACCTGGTTCCCATGTCTGTGGTCTCATCTTATAGAGCTCCTCTCTGGATCTGGGATCCCATCCTGGATCTAATATCTCAAACTTCGGGATTGAAACCCCCGAACCTGGTCGATCTCAAGCTCTCAGTGTAGTTGATCCAGTTCTATTAGTTGCTAAGACTCCCGGTATCTCGTCTGCAGTTAGATCTATCCTGGTAGCGGTGCATAAGCCATCTACCAGGAAGGTTTACAGTAGTAAATGGAAGCGGTTTTCTATTTGGGCGTCTCATAGGAAATTGGACCTTTTCACTACTCCCATCCCAGCAGTGCTTGATTTTCTATCACATATTTTTCAGCAAGGGGCTAGTTCTTCTACTGTAAAGGTTCAAATGGCTGCCATCTCGCATTTTCACATTGGAGATAATCTCACTTCCACCAAGATTTGTGAGGCCTTTCTGAAAGGTACGTTTCTCTTGAGACCCCTTGTTAGGAACCCCGTCCCACCTTGGGATCTAACCTTGGTCCTTCAAGCTCTAACTGGACCTCCTTTTGAACCTGCAGCCTCTGTTGATTTGAAATTCTTGTTCTGGAAAACTGCCTTTTTGGTAGCCATTACCTCAGCTAAAAGAGTGTCGGAGCTTTAAGCTCTCTGTATTGGAGCCCCGTATCTGGTTTTCCATAAGGACAGGGTCTCTCTCAGGACTAACCCATCTTTCCTACCTAAAGTGGCCTCCGAGGCGAACATCAATCAGTCCATTAATCTCCCAGTTTTCTTCCCTAACTATCAAAACAAAGGGGAGTACAAACTTCATTTGTTAGATGTTCATAGGCAGTTACAGTTTTATTTATACAGAACAGCGGCCTTCCACAAGTCTGATCAGCTATTTGTCTCTTGCTAAACCCTTCTTGGGTAAGCCTGTGTCGAAGGTGACTCTGGCCAGATGGATTTCGAATTGCATTTTGTTCATATATAAACTGTCTGGCCTGCGAGAACCTACTGGGGTTCTCGCTCACTCTACCCGTTCTATGGCTACATCAGCTGCATTCTGGTTGAGAATTCCCTTGGATGACATTTGTTCTGCGGCTACTTGGGCATCCTCTCATACCTTTATCTCTCACTATAAATTGGATTTAGTGTCTAGAGGAAGGGCGGCTTTTGGCTCTGCAGTGCTCCGGAATATCCTTCCTTGAGGACCTCCCAAGTTTTTTGGTAGCTGGGGACTCTGTCCCACAGGTTAATGATCAAATGAAGTTTCCTACTTCAGATAAAGAAGTTATGTACTCACCATAATGTTCCATCTGAGTAGGTAACTTCATTTGTCAGCAACCGACCTTCCCTCCTTCCCCCTAACCTGGTCCTTTGGTTTCCTGATCACTAGGATGGTTTATCCAGGTCATTTGTTAATCCTTAGGTTAGGATTCTCCAGGTTGTTGCTTTGTCATGGTGAGATTATATAGATGGGCAAATGCAATCTGGGGATTGTAAGGAGGTGGCAGGGCATTATGGGTAAGGGGAGGAGCTTGGATCTTTAGCTTGGAAAGCTGCCGGCCCGGATCCAGGTCGGATCCGATACCCACAGGTTGCTGACAAATGAAGTTACCTACTCAGATGGAACGTTATGTTGAGTACATAACTTCTTTTTTCTTACCATTGCTGGTATTTCTCTTTGCTTACCCTCTTACTGATAGGGTATCTCTTTATATTAGAGTTGCTGGTGATTAAATCTTTCTGCTATCTTTTTTTTTTTTTTTGAGAGAGAACTTTTACTTGTACTGTCTTTTCCTCTTGTTTAGTTTACAGTGTTAGCTAAACCGACAGGATTTAAAAAATACACTTCTTGTAGGCATAAAATCCCTAATTCAAATGCCCATAAGGAATGCGTGTATTGTTTTGGAGCCGGGCACTTGGATACTCCATGTACCATATGTCCCACCTTTAATCCTAGAGCCTTGGCAGATAGGCAAAATAAGTTAATTTTGAAGGGTCTTCTGCCTGCTACATCATCTTCTGGGGCTCAAACTCCCTTTAAACCTAGCATGTATGCTCCATTGGCCCATAGAAAACTATCCCCACAGAAGTCCCCTAGGCCTTCATCAGAGCCACCATCCAACAGTAGGAAAAACTTCAGATCTGACAGTGTGGGATCCAGAACCTTCAGCTCCAAAGGATTAAGCTCCTGTCATTATTTCAGTAAGCCTACAGCACCACCATTAGATACCAGGTTCTCGGATCCTAAGCCTGGTACTGCTCACAGGAGCCGTACTCCAGAATGTCATGAAGCCCATATCACCCACCCTGCCCTCTCCATTGTTTCAGACACCAAAGAAGCATTCCATGCCACTATTCACTACTTCCTGTAGGTCCTCCAGAAGTTTATCAGATCCAAATGGGTTAGTCTTACCAATACTGTCCCCTGTCGGATCTGTGAGTCTTCTCATGAAATGCAGAAAGATTGCATCTGCTTCTGTGATCTGTCCAATGGTTTGGGAGTCCCAGGATCTGAAATCCCAGAGAGGTCTGTCATTGGATCACAAGGAAATATCTTCTTCGACTGATATCCATAACTAGTTGTGCTCCATTACCCTCGGAGCCAGATCCGTCCCTCTCCCTCTGAGCCCTGGCCCAGGACAACTCTGGTCTGGTTTCATCCTCTAGGCACAGATCCGAAAATGTTAGAGAGCTACCTTCACTGGGAGTTTCGGCTGTGAGAAGGCTGGTCGAAGCCTTTCCATGTCAGTCTGCCTTTGAAGTTGTGGAAAGGGCCTTTACTTTCTGCAGAGAACCGCCTTCTCATTTTTTGACTCAAACGCTTTTTCCCTCATCAGCTTTGAGTTGAGATCTACTCCACAGGGACAGCCAGTTCCAATAACTGTCCAATCGGTTCTGATAGAGGAACTTCCCCTCTCTTCCGACACTTCCCCTGAACACCCCACAGAGGAGGTACATCGGAAGAAAACCTGGAAAAGGAGACACATTGACTCCCCGATGGAGTCGCTCAGAGAGGATACAAAGTTTGATGAAGGAGAAGGGTCCCCCAGATTACCACAGTATGACATCTCCTTTGGAGACATTTTAAAGATCCTCAGACAAAAAGGTGGCTTGTCTTCCCAAAACCCTTTTCCAAAAGAATTGATATTTTTGGAAGCTTGCGTCTTGGTTTACCCCACCCCCACTTCCCACCCAGTGGATGAACTTAAAGATTTGGTCTCCCGCCAGGCTTGGAAGGAACCGGGTACTGTCACACCTATCCCGATAAAACCCAACAAGTTCTTAGCCCTGGCAAAAGACAGACCCCACTGGAGTAAAGGAGTCCCAGTTGATGCTGTGGTGGTGGCAACAGCAGCCATCATGAAAGAGCTAGCAGAGTAGAGCTCTTCTGTTCATCCACCCCACAGGAATTCTGGGCACTGGACAGATATGAGAAGTGAGTTTTTGCCTCAGCAACCTTTGCACTGAGGTCTGTTAATTACCTGGCAGACTTCATGAGACTTCAGAGAGATTTGACCAAAGAGCTTTCAAATTCTGTGAGGGTGCACAGAGGACTTCGAAGAACATCCTTGCAGCTGCCAACTCTTTTGTCCAGTTCAAATGTTTCAGTGAGATTGATCTCTCACACAGCTGAAGGCACCTTATGAGTGGCTGGTTCAGACATTGCCCTTAGGAGAGATGCCTGGATGGGACTACGTGACTTTGTGGAGCCCTTTAAGATGTCTTATCAGTGCCCTATTCGATGGAACATCTTCTTTGGGTTGTCAGTAAAAGATGTGCTTACTCACAATGAACAAGATAGAAAGACCTGTCTGCCATGGGAATAAGGTTCTCTACCCTTCAACAGAACTTTTTCCAGGAATTAGAGTGGTGATAAAAAAAAAATTTGATTCCAAAATTCTCAGGGACTTTTCCAAGACCCATGTGGGGACAATTTTCTCCAGAGGCAGAAGAGGAAATTGTAATGGGCGACGTTGCCCTAGAGGCAGAGGAGGCCCACAGAACCAGGGTTTTTGAGATTCCTTTCCAGACATCTTTTCAGCACACCTGAAGTGCTGCCTGACTGTTCCACTCTGGAAGCAATTGTGAGACTACTATCCCTGCAGCCAGAAGCCTGGGAAAATGTAGCAAAAGATGCATGGGTGCTAAAAGTCATATCTGAGGTTATTTCATTCCATTTTTCTATACCCTTCTTCACAAGAAGAAAACTTCCTGCAGCACGAAAAATTCAAAAACTACTAGAAAAAGTCCTCCAAGAGGTCCCAACAGACCAAATAAGATTTGGAACTTACACTGTTTTAGTGCTCAGGAAAATGGGGGACCTATGGATCAATCCTTGGTCTATCCAGTTTGAATTAGTACATGAAGTCAAAGTTCTGAGTGGTCATGGTACAGTCCATCCTACCTTTTCTTCACAAGGATGATCGAATGTGCTCAATGAATTTTCAGGATGTGTACTCGCATCAAAATGAACAGGTGCTCCAGAAGACATTTATGCTTTTCCCTGCGAGCCAGTCACTACCAATTCAGACCCCCACCCTTTGGCCGCACCACAGCCCCTCCGGGTGTTTACCAAATGTATTTCAGTGGTGGCTGCTCACCTGAGACTCAAAAGATTGCAAGTGTTTTCCATATTTGGATGACTGGATCCTCACTGCCCCCTCCAAGCATCTTCTACATTTTAGGGACTATTTGCTGGCCAGTGGGGATGATTATAAATTATGCTAAGTCAAAACTTGACACCAGTCCAATGCCTTGAGTTCATTGGTGCAGTTCTAGATAAAAAAACACAAATAGCTTCACTTCCACTTCATCACATATCCACCATCAAAAAACAGGTTCATCTAATTCTTTCTCATCCATGACCTCCAGCAAGATCAGTTCTTCAAGCACTAGGGTCTGTGGCAGCTGCCATTGTACATGTTTCTTTGAGTGTCCTTCAGTGGACTGTAGCTGTTCAGTGGTCCATTGTACGTCAACCCCTGTCCTTTTCCAGTCAAGCTAACTTCAATTTGCAAACACATTCACTGGTGGATTAATTCAAATGACATTCATCTGGGCCATACTTTTGTTTTGCCAACTCCATTGGCCCACAGTGACCACAGATGCTTCCCAGCTGGGGTGAGGGGGACATTTCCTGGGAAGGATGGTCCAAGATATGTAGTTCCCCCCCAGAGACTAATGTGCCTATCAATTTACTAGAGATGAGAGCAGACCTACTTGCCTTGCAGGCTTTTCAAGATGCTGTCCCCCTGGGGACTATTGCAATTCAGACCGACAACAATGTCGGTGGTCTGGTACATCAACAAACAAGGGAACCCAGTCTTATTCCCTCTGCAGAGAGGCCATGAGAGTGTGAGAATGGGTAATCTCATCAGACCGCTTTCTGGTTGCAATGCATATCCCGGGAAAGCCAACGCGTTAGTGGACAAACTAAGCAGATCCATCTTGATGCCTCATGAGTCGTCTCTTAACCAATCTATGGCAAAAAGACTTTTCCATCATTGGGGCCAACCTTTTTTGTGTCTCCTCCACAATGACAAGTGCAGTGAGTAGTTTGCTCTAATCCTCCCTCAGTGGGAGTCACGGAGAAATGCTGTAGTCCATGTTTGTCCCCTGCTCTCCTTTATGCTTATCCCCACCTTCCTTTTCTTCCAAAATGTTTGCAGAAAGTAAGTTAGCTAAAGAGCTCAGTCATCCTTATTGCCCCCTTCTGGCCTTGACAGTTATGGTTCCCCTTCCTATGGTCTCACTTTTATTATCCTCCATGGATACTGGAGCCAACCCCAGATCTTCTGTTGCAACTGTCAGGGATCCAACACCCCAATATACAGGCCCTCAAACTAACCACATAGTTTCTTCACTTCCAGTAATGGTTAGACAGTCCAGGCTTTCTTCTGCTGTAGGTACCATTATCTTCATAAAAAAGTCTACTAAGAAAGTTTTTAAGAGCAAGTGGAAAAGATTTTTCCTTTGAGCATTAAACATGATCCTTTACCTGCTCTAGCTTCTGCAGTGTTTGATTTTTAGCTACTCTAAGAAGGGGCTAGTTTCTCTACCATTAAACTACAACTAGCAGCTATTTCTAATTTCCACACAGGAGACTTAAATTCTTCATTGGCTTCATCCAAATTAACTATTTGTGGAGAAACAGTTGATCATTTGGTGAACTCATTAGAAGATTCCCGGTTGCTAGATGATTATTTGAACAGCTGATTTCAAACAGCTGACTGTTATTTTTAAAACAAGACCATTAAGACTATTAACCTGGACTACACAAGAGACTGACTGTCAGTTTATGGGCAGTTTTGTGAACAGCAGCAGTTAGCTGAGAGTTACAGTGCTGTGCAGTGCATACCCAAGAAAAAGGACTTGCCATAAACTGTAAGCTTGCCTTTGCCTTGCTGTTATGTTTCAGATTAAATCAGGGACACTGTTCTCTAGTTAGATTAGGAAAGTTTAGATGTCCTCCTATTCTCATGTTGCAGTATTCATAACAGTAGGGAGGTTGCTGCCTGTAGCGCCACTGTCCGGCCAGTATACCAAAGTCTTTGTACCAGGAGGGTATGTGCGACTTCCCTTACTAGGGCCATAAACTGACATTGGGTATAAAAGTGACTTCTGCACCATACCCTAATCAGAATTTTTCTGCCGCAATGAATATCAGACTCCTGTTTGCCAGTGCCATAAGCAAATCGCTTTTCTTCAGACCGGTTACAATTCCATTCAAGACCAGATGACCGCTTCTTCGACCGATACAGATAAGTGAGTGTCCTATTAGGTTTTTTTCCTTGCTTTTGATTACAGTTTAGACTTGCATGTCAGCTAGAAAGGTGAAGTGTGCTTGTGGGAGCCAAATTCCTCACAAGGACATGCACAAGAAGTGAGTATTTTGCTTAGGTGATGCCCATGACCGTATGTTCTGCCCCATTTGCAAATCTTTCGTCCCCAAAACTCTTCGCAGCTGCCTGAAGACACTGAAATTGGATTTAGGGAAACAAAGGCTATGACGTTTAGCGCTTTGTATGGAAGGAAGAGTAGGCCCATCCGCCGAGCCACCAAGGAAGAAGGCCAAGAAAATTAGGCTGGAATCCCAAGCAGCGCCTCAGGCATTTGAGCAGGTTCTTGAGGTACTTGAAAGCCCAGAATCCTCTCAGACGGTGGTTTTCAACCCAGGCCTGGGAACCTTAATGGAAGCTGGGATGCCGGAAACAGCGTGTATGTCCACTGAAGCTAATCGGCCATCAGATCCCGATGGTGGAGGGAAACTGCAACTCAGTCAGAAGGCCTTGCTCCTTCCCTTCCTACTAAACAGAAGTCTAGCTTGATGCTTTCTCTACCAGGTACTCCTTTGAAGAGAAAACAAAAAACTAAGTAACTTGAATCTCAACTAGTTCCTGGTTGGGGAGTGTTCTCACAAAGTCTCTTTAAGGCATTTCAGGCCTTCCAAACACAACTACCCCCTGCTCTCTCACCTCAGCCACCCTTAGAGGTATCTGAAGACTACTCCTCTTCTGTGAAATCCTTTTCTTATGAAACCCAAATAGACTCCCCCAAGGATTTCATCACCCCAGAGGAGGAGGATTCCATTTCTCTTGAGTCCCCAGGAGAAGAATTTACCTTTGGGGACACCATCTCCCTCATGAGGGAACATTTTAAGTGGCAGGCATCAGAGGTTTGTGACTCTAAGAAAAGGTACTTTGACCTTTTACAAATGGAGCAGACCTCTCCATCTACTGCCCCCCCCCCCCCTGGTTACCTGCTTTCCAGGATGCTTTTTTGACTGCTTCTCAGTCTCCTGACTCACAACCACCAGTGTCTAAACGCCCAGACCATTTTTGCAAGGTTCCCCAGGACACCCAGTTCCTCTTTAGAAATCCTCCAGCAGACCAAACTGTTATAGCTGTCTCTGCTAACAAAACTTTAAGACAATTACATTCTGCTGCCTTTTACCTGACAGACAGCAAATTCATGGACAGACTAGAGAAGGTGTATACCTCCTGTACTCTGGCTACAAGGGCCCTCAACTATCAAACACACATGGCTAGGTAGGTCCTAGATACCATATCCAAAGCCTCTACCCTCTTGTCTGAGGTGCCGGATTCTCCCATAAAAGCCCAAGTCAACACTGCTTTCCACAGCATCCCAAGTGACTAGACAGTCCCATTAAGTGCAGTTATGATGCAGTGGAAGCTTCATCTAAATCAGCTGCTTCAGAATCTGTTCTAAGGCGGTACTTCTGGGTGAGGCTTCGGACTCTCCCCATGGATGTACAGACAACATTTCTTGATGCACCCTTGGACAATAAGGCCCTCTTTCGACAGGCTTCTGCTGAGCTCCTCAAATCTCTTCAAAAAAAGGGAAAGGAATTACAAAATCTCAAACATCTTCTGGTATCCCCTATTCTCAGATACCCTAGAAACTATCCACAGAAGCCTTCCTTTGTTAGAAGGCAGTCCTTTCACCCAGCTCCTCAATCTAAGGGATGTAGACCACCCAGAAAAAATTCTAATCCCAGGTTTCCCACCAGCTTGTCCACTACATCCTTTCGGAGTCGGTCTGACCAATCCAGACCACCTCCACTGTGACTCACCTCCTTTGGACCCAAACACACCCTTATCCCTTCATCTCACCCTCTGTCTGCCCTCCTGGTGGATAATCACAGCAGAACAGTGGGTCTTCTCCATCATTCAGAGAGGATATTTCATTACTTGGTGGATGCCTCCACCTTTCCAAGGTATTCCCCAACCACCAAAAAAACAAATCCACCTATTTCCAGCCATCATTCAACAACTCCTAACTCAGGGTACCATAGAACAGATACCAGCCATACAAAGAAACACAGGCTTTTACTCCAGGATGTTTCTTGTACCAAGGAAAGACTGCCCTTTGAGGCCAATCCTTGAATTACCTTTCCTAAACCTCTTCCTCAAAGTACCCAGCTTCAAAATGATTACCTTACCCCTCCTCTTACCACTCATACCCCCCACAATCATTCATGGGTAGCCCTGGATTTGAAGGATGCCTATCACCACATTCCTATCCATCCAAATTACAGGAAATACCTCCACTTTGCTATACGCTCTTGCCATTTTAATTTTTCTTCCTTGCTTTTTGGTCTCTCCACTGCCTCTTGAGTGTTCACAAAGTGCTGAGCCCCCTTCATTGCTCACTGCAGGACTCGGGGGGGGGGGCGGTATACAGATATACCCATACCTAGATTACCTGCTCATCCTTCATCAAGACTACCAAGTTCGTCTACTTCACCGACAACAGGTGTCTTCCACCCTAACTCAACTAGGGTTCACTCTAAATCAAGAAAAATCTCACCTGACCCCCTCTCAGGACTTAGTTTTCTTGGAGTGCAGGATCAGAACAAACAGCATGAGAGCCTTCATCCCAGACCACAGGATCAAAGACCTTTGTCTATACTTCACACAGATCCTCACCCACTCCTCCTTGACAGCTCAGGAATTCCTGAGAATGTTAGGCTACATGGCATCTCTGATACCCATGTTATCTCTGGCAAGACTCCACATGCGCAAAATCCAGTGGGCCTTAAAAAAAAACCTAAGGAGCGAACACTCCTAACCCATGGACTTGCCCCTTCCCCTACTTCTGTGCCTAAAAGAAGGGACCTCAACCTAGGAACCCACTTAGATTCCAGCCCTCCAACAACAGGTCTCCACAGATGTATCAGACCTGGGGTGGTGTGCAGTGCTCCTAACAAACCAGAAACAATTCTCAGTACAAGACAAGTAGTCCACTCTAAGACAAAAGGACCATATCAACATCAAGGAAATGAGGGCATTACTATTAGCCTAGAGACCAGATGGCTTAGTGGTTAAGGTCTTTGCCTCCTATGCACAAGGGGCAAGATTTGATCCTGACCGCCGACCAATGCCGGTTTTGAGTTTGCATGTTCTCCCTGTGTCTTCATGCGGTTTCTCCCATGTCTGAAAAACATGCAGAGTGTTTCCATCTCAAACTCCCCAATGAATGGAGATGTGGACAGCAGCACAGACTGCTGGCGCCCTATAGGAGGAAGAGTTCTGAAGACAAACCGCTTTGGGCATCTACTGTGGTGCTCAGTATCTTCTAGATAGGAGAACACTGATCACAGACTGCATGCTGTGACAAGGTTAGCCACTCAGTGTAAAATGTGACTCTAGGTGATTCAGTCATGTTGACTAATGTCGCCAAAATGGGCATGGGTAATTACCGGTGATAAGTGGGTTGAGGACCCAGCCTACTCTGACCCATGCCAGGGACCCTTGCTAAAGGTGGGAGGGGTATATATGCCCCTATTGGCCAGTGTGTGCCCTCTAAAAAGCCCAGCAGCCCTGGGTCAGTAAGCTACTGGTTGGCCAGTGGCTAGTTGCCCAGCCTGGGATACCTCTGTTGAGCAAAAAACCAACCAACTTGCCAAACATGAACTGAGAATTGCTATGCTTAATGTAAATTCACTGACAGTATGCAGCTTGGAAGTGGATGACATGATGACACGGAGGAGGCTGGACATACTATATATCCAAAAGACGAGATGGAAGGGGCAGTGCAGCAAAGCCACTTAGCTTGCGATCCAGACTCTACTACTCAGGTGGACGGCAGCCTAGAAATGGTGTAGGAATTGTGAAAGAGAGGCTTCAGAAGCCAGTAAGGGATATTATCAGAATTAATGACAGACTCATGGCAGTCAGACTCCAGTATAATGATGAAGCAGTATTCATAATCTCAGCGTATGCCCCGCAGCCGGGTTGTGGTAGTGAGGAAAAGAGTGCATTCAGACAGTTGCAGGACCTACTAGATAAAACAGGAGAACATGAATTGGTGTTGATAATGCGTGACTTGAATGCACATATCGGGACAGACCAGGATAATGAGGACTGCCTGGGTCCACATGGGTGGGGCAGCAGGAATAAAGAAGAAGCCATTATATACTTCTGCCTGGCAAATGGCTCGATAGTAGCCAACACATGGTTCAGAAAGAGAGACTGTCAAAAGATCACATACAAGAGTAGTCCACATGCAACTCTGGTAGACTTCCTCCTAGTAAGGAAAACGCAGTGCGGTAGAACCCATGATTGCAAAGTCATCCCCAGTGAAACCGTAGGCCCACAGCATAAGCCACTAGTTGCCACAATCAGCTGCAAGGAGTGGTCAGAGAAGGCTCTAAGGTCAACAGAAACCAGGCTGAACACTTGGAAGTTGACTGGAGAGAAAGTAGAACAGTTCAAGGAATTACTCATGGCTCTAGCATTCCAAGAAGAGGAGGAAATAGGTGGAGTTGAAGAAGAATGGCAGTGCCTAAAAACAGCATGTGTTAGGACTACAGAAAAGATATGTGGCCGAGCCAGGTATGGAAATAAGGTGCATAAGGAAAGCTGGTGGTGGAATGCAGAAGTCCAGGAAGTCATCAAAAGAAAGGAGTGCAGGAAGAAGTGGGAGATAGAAAAGACTGACCATGCTAGGAAGGACTACTGGTCAGCTAACAAAGAATCTAAGAAAGAAGTTGCAATAGCAAAGAATATGGCATCAGAGGCACTGTACCAACTTCTGGAAAGTGACTCAGTAAGAGGCACAAAGAAACTATATCAGGTTGCAAAGCAAAGACAGGAAGATAAAGAAGATAGTCAGACACCTTTCATAAGGGATGCCAGCAACAACCTGCTCACCATTTCAGAGGGCATCAAAGGCAGATGGAAGGAGTATTTCCAGCAGCTTCTGAATGAAGAAAACCCCACAGAAGCTGTACTGCCCTAGTAACAGCCTACAAGCACTTGGGCTTCAGACCAGTTATTTTATATTAAGAAGGTTTGTGGTCTGCACTCTTGTGGGAGAAGAGGCTGGACTCTGCCCTTCAGAGTTGGGAATTTCTGGTTAAAGGCTTAGAGTGCCTGCATATTTGAACTGTTTCTTACTGAAACTGGCGCACCTTGTTTGCTGTAGCATAGACTAGATCCAGGGCTGCTGAATCTAGCTTTGTTTGCATAACAAGTACTAATCCAGGCCTTCTTAAAAGTATTCAATTATGTTTATTACTGCTTGGAGCGGTGGTGGTGCTGCGGTAGCATTGTCGCCTCACAGTAAGACGCTGCCCAATTCGATTCTCAGCTAGAGCGTCTTCTGTGTGGAGACCTGAATGAATGGGCGTACCTTCGTTGAAGGTTGTGCATCAAGGCTGGTAACTCAGCACGTAAAAATCAACTACCAGTCATTAGCGGACCGGAGTTCCACTGTGGCGACCCCTAACCGGGAAAAGCCGAAAGACACAACAACTGCTTGGTAGTAACCCGATTAAAGTGTAGCTATCATTCTAAGTCTTTTGTTTTAAGCACTTGGGCTTCAGGTCAGTAAGTTTACATTAAGGTCTGTGGTCTGCACTCTTGTGGGAGGAGAGGCTGGACTCTGCCCTTCTGAGCTGGAAATTTCTAGTTAGAGGCTTCTAGTGCCTGCATATTTGAACTGTTTCTTACTGAAATTGGTTTACCTTGTTTGCTGTCGCATAAACTAGATTCAGGCCTGCTGAATCTAGTTTTGTTTGTATAACTTGAGCACTAATCCAGGCCGCCTTTTTGGAGAAGGTTCCTTTGCACCCCAGTGTCAGTAGTGTGCAGTTAGAATCTTTCTGATTGAAGACTAGGAACAGGGCTCAGTTTTGAGATTTTTTTACTGGTTAATTGGGTAACCTGTTCCTTTTCAGATTGCTTGTAGTCATCTAAAGCTGTTTTAACTGTCTTTTTTACTGGTTTTGCCTTATCTTTAAAAAAAAAATGTTTCCTTGTTTCCCACCTTTCTAAGCTAGTATAGTCCAGTTTTCAGGAAAGTGCTGAATTCAGGGCTGTGTTAAAAGTTTCTGAGTTGCCCATATTTTACTTGGATAGAAGGAGGTTTCTCTGTTCACCTGTGAGAGAGGGAGCTTTGAGCAGCTATCTGTCCCTGGAGGAGTGGTTCCAGCCCAGAAGTTAATAGTTTATAGACCATTTTAGGCTAATTTCTCTCTCTTTAATTTCCCTGCTGTAAAAACCACATTTGCACGGTTTTGCACATCTGGGCAGTGCCGGTTAGCTAGGGCTAAATTATTCCCGGCTCCACCAAGTCACCTCTTCAGTTTTTCCCTTGAAAATAGTCTAACTCTCAACCTAAGCACTTAAAAAGCATCCAACAGTCTAACACTTGCTCAGACCTAATAGCAAGCACTAATAAACCCCGACATTTGATTGCCCAGCAGGGCAAGGCTCATTATTCACCCCTCACCAGCCAAGTGATTAAGCAACTCACCCTACTATTCAGGCATGACCAAAGGGCAATTTCAGGTATACTCTCCAGTGCAGCTGGTGAACCTGGGTATCCTGAGGCAATGTTACAACTGCCTTATGTACACAGACAACCTCTCCTCCTACCACAAAACATTAACATATGCGAGAGATGCAATTATATAGCTAAATTGGAGGCTAAGCTCTCTCCACCCAAGACTGGAACAGGCAGTCATGAGGAGAAGGTTGACACTTGCACAACACCTCCAGCCTCACATAGACATACTAAACCAGCACTGGCAAAAAATACACATACATACACACAATCATACTCGGAGGCTCTAAATAAAAACCTGCAAAAGCATCAGAGACCTCCAAAGCAGGCACCCAAAAAACCTGCACCACCCGTCACAAACCAGACAACACACAAAACATAAAATCAGTGTGCCGCACAATCACAGCCCTTAAGGTGAAATAACATACCTAACACACTAGTAATAGGTGACTCTATAGTCAGGCACATTGACGTCCCACTCACTAGGCTGGTCAAGGAGAAGGTTACTGTTATCTGCCTGTCGGGAGCCAGAATCTGTCACATAACGGAAGCACTCAGGTCAGTCCAGAACAAGTACAAATATGACTGTCATTGTTCATGTTGGTGTGAATGACCTGAGACGTACCTCCCTGAACTACATGAAAAGAGACATGGAAGAGCTCTCTGATGATGTAGCCCAGGTGGGTATGACCCTGACCCTGAGTAGCATCCTGCCTTCACCAAGAATGATACCACAGTATAAAGAAAAAATGATCAATTTCAACAATTGTTTAAGCTTCTGGTGTCATTCAAAGGGGATCCAGTGTCTGTCAGCCTGGGATGACATGCTTGACAAAAGCCTTGTTGCTTTGCAAGAGACTGCTTGCACCTATCACCCCTAGGCTTTCGAATACTGGTCAAGGCTCTTGCTGCCCCCATAGTGCCTTTTTTAGGCAAGGCTCAAAAGTCAAACTCACCTCCGTAAACGGAACAAATAAAATAATGAGGGTTATGCTACTCAGCGCCAGGAGTTTAGATCTCAAAATGCACACACTAGAAGCACTTCTCAGTATGGAGAAAGTTGACATCTGTGCAGTAACTGAAATGTGGTTCAAGGCTCCACAGAGCACCCCAGCACTACCGGACTACAACTCGTACCACACATTTCAACCACGGAACATGGACCGAAACGCAAAAGGAGGGGGTGTATCCATATTCAAGGATACCTACACCTCCAGGATAGTAGAGCAGCATGATACCTCTGAGATCATCCATGTGCAACTAACATCGAGCAAGTCTGCAATGCAAATTGTGGCCTGCTACAGATCACCCTCCATGACCCAGGACCACCACTCTGCCTTTCTGGAGACGCTGGAAAACATGAAGGTCCTACCGAACACCCTGATTTTGGACGATTTCAATTACCCTACTGTTAACTGGGAAAACTACTCAAGTACAAACTCCCAGGTCCAGTGCTTCCTGGAATTTATCAACTCAAATGCCCTGGAGCAGCTGGTGAACTCCCCTACCAGAGGTGAAAACGTATTGGACATGGTCATCACCAACATGGGCGACAGGTGATCTACACCGGAGGTCAGTCCGTCACTGGTTAGATCAGACCATAAACTAATCAATCTGGATGTCCACACCACACTACCACCCCCAACCAAGGAAACCACAGTGAAAAACTTTTCTATAGCGAACTTCACCTTACTTAAGACAGAGGTGGTAAGTTTCACAGCCCCCACGCTAAAGGATAACCGTGTCCAAGATGCAGGAACCTTTACAAATGCACTCTGTGAGCACCTACAAGGATGCATGGATCGTGCCATCCCTAGCAAAACCAAGACTCACTCCCGTAAGAGAAGGAAACCAGTCTGGTGGACCCCAGCCATAAACAGGCTATACAATAGAAGGAGGAAACTAGTTAAAAAAAAAAAAAAAAAAGGGCAAATCCCAAGAAGGAAAGACATCCCTGATCAGTATCAGTAAGAAACTAAGGTCTCTCATAAAATCATCCAAGGCTAACTTTGAAAGAAAAATAGCCAAGGATTCGAAAGATAACCACAAAGCCTTCTTTAGCTATGTCAAGTATCTAAGTGACAACTCGCAGATATGCTCTGAGCTAGTGCTAAATAGCACAAAATTTACTGAACCTACTGATATTGCCAACATCCTGGAAGATTCAGTGCAAACGTCACCCCCCTCTCAGCCCCACAAGGGCCCACAACAATACCGGAGAAGTGTAGTGTCCCGGAAATCACAGACGCACAGGTGAAAACAGCCCTTTCAAAAGCCAAAAGCACAGCGTCAAAGGGGCCAGATGGTATCCCAGGCAGCGTCTTGCACGAGCTACAGAACAAACTAACCCCCCACCTAAGCACACTGTTCAACCTCAGCCTCTCCACAGGCTACTTGCCCATAGAATGGTGCATAGCAATGGTTATTCCGCTCCACAAAGGGGGAGGCCACAACTGACCCTGGTAACTATCACCCCATAAGCCTGACTAGCCTGGTCTGCAAGGCTATGGAGCGCATCATTATGGAACTCCTTAACAAAGACATTGGGAACCTCCAAACACTTGACCCAAACCAGTTCAGCTTGAAGGGCAGATCATGCCTACTAAACCTGGTTGACTACTTCGAGACAGTCACCAAGGCCATAGATGATGGGAAGGTGGTTCGCCCAGCCTACCTTGACCTCGCCAAGGCTTTTGACACCATTCCCCACTCGGGGAATTATAGAAAAACTTACCAGTCTGAACATAAACCCCTACATCACGAGATGGGTTGCAAACTGGCTTGCAGACGGAACTTGCACGGTAAGAATAGCGGGCTCCAGGTCCGACTCTAAACCAGTCACAAGTGGTGTCCCAAAAGGCTTGGTCCTGGGACCCCTACTGTTTAGCATATACTTCTCAGAAGTACAGACAAACAGAGGACGACTATGGCTAGCCAAGTTCGCCGATGACTGCAAACTGGTAGCCATAATTGGCCTCTCCGGCTGACACGGACATTCTCCAAAAGGGCCTTACTGAGACAGACACCTGGTGTCATGGTCTCAAGCTAAATGCTAAAAAATGCATAGTCATCCTGTTTGGGAAAAACAAAACACCCATGAATTACCACATAAGTGGCAGCCCCCTTAATACAGAAGAGGTAATAAGAGATCTGGCGACCCAGGTAGATAGTAATCTCTCCCTTGACAATCATATTGCCAAAGTAGTTAGGAAAACCTTCTATGTAGCCATCTAATTACTAAAGGGTTTGCATCTAGAAATAGAGGTTATAGTGCCCCTCTACTCGTCACTCATCAGACCCATCATAGAGTACAATGCCCCATTTGGGATATACTTCACAAGACACTTCCAACTGCTGGAAAGACCACAAAAGTACCTCACCAAGAGGATTACTGGCCTCAAACATATGTCCTATGCAGCCCTGCTGAAAAAATTCTGTCTGTACTTAGTAGCATATTGCTTACTCAGAGGTGATCTCTGCCTGACTTACAAAGCCATGTCCAACTCAGTATTGATGGACATGCTCCACCTAAAGAAATCCAAGTCACTGTGAGCCACTCCCTCTAGTGAGCTAAACCTCGCCACAACAATAAATAGAACATGCTGGAGGGATAGATTCCTGTCACAGACTCCCCATGCTTTGGAACAAAATTCCTAACTACATTAGGCAGAGCCCCTCACTAACACCCTTCAAGTGAAACCTTGAGTGGGTGGGTAACAGAAAATACACCCCTGGTATCACTTCATTGGCTCTTCTTGACAGAGGCTCAGTTAATTAATCAATGGGGTGATGAAAGCTGATGCACTCTGGCTAGGATGCCCTCGGGCAGATAGCCTGGTACCTCTGAACCTACAATGAGAGAAGAAGAGGAGCCCACTCTAGAAGTAGTAAGAACGGCACTAAGGAAGATGAAGTCAAGGGAAAGCAGCAGGCTCAGATGAGGACACAGCAGATATGATAAAGATGCTGGGTGAGATAAGGAAGAAATGGCTCCTGAGGGTACTAATAGCAGTGTGAATAGAAAGGCGTATCCCAGATGGCTGGAGAATAAGCGTACTGGTGCCAGTGTACAAGAACAAAGGGGGCATCCACAACTGTGAGCAGTACGGAGGCATCAAACTCGTATCACATTGCATGAAAGTTCTGGAGAGTGTGATTGATAAAGTGATACACAGAGTAGTAGAATGTAAGATGGGAGATGAGCAGTTTGGATTCAGAGCAGGAAGAAGCTAGCAGTGAGGTGATAGGCAAACTTGGGCATTCCTAGACTTGGAGAAAGCATATGACAAGGTTCCAAGAAAGCTGATCTGGGCAGTACCGCAGTGGTTTGACGTCTCCGAAACATTGGTAGAATTAGTGCAGGCTATGTACAAGGACCCAATGACTCGAGTACGAACAGTGTTTGACCTCACAGAGGGGTTCCCAGTGGGAGTGGGTTTACATCAGGATTCAGCTCTGAGCCCACTGTTGTTTATACTGGTGATGGACTACGTTAGCAAACAGATTGGAGGGAAGAGATCAACAAAGTTGCTGTATGCAGATGATGTGGCAGTGCAGGCAGACTTTGAGCTAGAACTTCAGCAAAGGATAGGAGAATGGAATGCAAATCTGAAGGCACATGGGATGAAACTAAGCACAGAAAAGACTGTAATAATGGCAGCAAATTGGGGAAATCAGAAGAAGCTGAGAAGAGAGAGAGAAGGGAAGATAGTGGAGCATGTGAACAGCTTCAGGTATCTGGGGGGGGTAGTTGAGGAGAAGGGTAGTCTGAATGAAGGGGGTCAAAGCTAGAATCAGAGGAGCTGCAGCCAACTGGCATAGAGTATCCGGTGTAGTCTGACAGAAGAATGCCAAAAAAGCTAAAAAGTAAGGTGTACAAGAGAGTGGTGCAACCAGTACTACTGTATAGTACAGAAACCTGGGCAGTAAAGGCAGAACAGTTGAAACTAGAGGTGATGGAAATGAAGTGCCTGAGAAAGGTGGTAGGATGCACACTGTGGGACGGGCAAAGAAATGAGGACATGAGAGCAGAAGCCAAAGTAGCTCCAATTGCAGAAAAGATCAAAGAGAACAGATTATAACGGTTTGGGCACATGTAGAAAAGCAGAAGACAGTTTGGTGAGGAAGATTTGGGACAGATAGGAAGAAGGTAAGAGGACGTCCAGCAAAGAGGTGGATGGGTTGTGTAAAAGAAGATCTGCGACAGTCAGGCAGGAGTGTGGCACTGAATCGAGAGAGTTGGCGACAGTTAAGACAATACCCTGATGCCATGTAGAAAAATGGGGGGAAAAGCGGGCTGATGATGATTATGACTATTAGCCCTTCTAACCTTCAAATCTGCTCTCTTGCCAGGAACCCTAAAAGTAATCACAGACAATGACTGTTGTGGTACATCAACAAGCAAGGGGGGACAAGGTCCTACCCCCTATGCAGCCTGGCCATCCAGATTTGGAACTTAGCATCTTCTCTCCAGTTCCACCTGGTAGCAGTGTATATCCCCTCAACAGAGAATGTTATGGCAGACAAACTCTCGGCCCCCTCTCAAGAATGGAAGCTTCAGAGAGAGGTTTTCCTGGACCTGATACAAAGATGGGATATTCCACAAGCAGATCTCTTTGCCTGCCCCCAGAACAAACAGATGCCCAGCTTCCGCAAAAGGGATCCACATCCACAAGCTGGGAAAGTGGACGCATTCTCCTTTTCTTGGGAGGGAATGTACCTTTATGCCTTCCCTCCTTTAACACTAATTCAGAAAGTCATCCTGAAAATTCAGAAGGACAAACCCAAAATCCTACTGGTGACCCCATTTTGACCAAGACAACATTGGTTTCCCCTCCTCCACGTACTAACCAAGGGCAATCACCACAGGTTACCACACCGACTAGACCTGCTCACACAGGACAGGGGATCCCTACTCCACCATCAATTGAAGTACCTGAAACTGACCTTATGGGTGATAGCGTTCTAATCCCTTACAAACAACTAAATTCAGAGAAAGTACTCAATGTTTTACAGGACGCCAGAAAACCTAGTACCAGGAGAAACTATGTATCAGTGACACAGATTCTCCAAGTGGTGTCAAAGGAAAAACCAGGACCCTTTTATTACTCCTTTACCAATGGTCCTATCCTATTTGTGTGAGCTACTCCACTCAGGACTAACTTACTCTTCAAAGTGCTCTTATCTGCCATTTCTGCTTGTCTGCCCATATCACCTCCTCTGGCATCCAGACTGGAAGTCAAGCTTTTTCTGAAAGGAGCCCTTCGTATCAGAGCCCCCGGGAGACTTATCCCCCTCTCCATGGGACCTCAGTTTCGTATTAGAAAAACTAATGTTCCCTCCTTTTGAACCAGTTCATTCAGTTTCCCTAAAACTATGCACCCTGAAAACAGTTCTACTTGTGGCCCTTACCTCCGCCATGAGGGTTTCAGAGATACAAGCCCTTATGGCTACCTCTCCTTATCTTGTTTTCCACAAGAACAGTGTTTCTGTCAGGACCAATCCTTCCTTCATGCCCAAGGTAGTTAATGAACTTTCATTAAATCAAACCATTAAAATACCAGTTTTCTACCCTCCTCCACAAAACCCCTCAGAGAGGACTCTTCATTCCTTGGATGTACACAGGCAACTCGGGTACTACTTAGACAAAACCAAACCTATTAGAAAATCTGACCAATTATTCATCTCCTTCCATCCCAGAGCCCTAGGGAAGGCTCATGGATCTCTAAATCCATTACCTTGTGCTACTGCCATCATAGAAAATCCTTGCAGGGTCATATTAAACCTCACTCTACCAGGGCAGCTGCCTCCTGTGCTGCCTTTGTTAAAGGCATTGACTTCACCTCCATTTTGGAAGCAGCCACTTGGACCTCGGTCCACACCTTCAACAAGCACTACAAGCTGGACATGACCTCCAGAGCAAGAGCAGGTTTTTCCAGGTCATTTTCCGAAGGCCTGGTTGACCACGGATACCACTCCTCCACCCAGGTTCATACCCAAAGCTCTGGTACTCTCCCTATAGTGCCTTTCTTGGGCAAGGTTCAAATGACAAATTCACCACCGTAACAGGTATAAGCAAGCAAAGTCGGAGGGTAATGCTACTCAATATTAGAAGTCTAAACCTCAAAATGCATTAATTCGAGGCACTCCTTAAAATGGGGAACATCGACATATGTGCAGTGACATAGACCTGGTTCAAGGCTCCAGCGAGCAGCGAACATTATCAGGCTATAATTCATCCCACACCTTTCGGCCACTTAACCTGGACCAAAACACTAAAGGTGGAGGCGTGTCCGTATTCATTTGGGATATCCACACCTCCAGGCTAGTTGCTCAGGGTAATGCATCCGAGATTATCCAAGTGCAGCTAACTCTGGACAAGACCGCAATCCAAATTCTAACTTGCTACAGATCCCCCACCATGTCCCAGGATTCCCACTCCTCATTTCTTGATACACTGGAAATATTAGGGTACAACCCAACACCCTTATAATGGGCAATTTCAACTACCCCACCATTAACTAGGAAAACTACTCGTGTACCAACTCTTCTGCTCAACGTTTTCTGGAATTCATAAATTCCAATGCCTTGAATTAACGTATCCACACCCCCACCAGGGGGCAGCAGTGTCCTAGACTTGGTCATTACCAACATGGGCGACCGGTGTTGCACACCAGAGGTCAATTCCTCGTTGGGCCGATCTGACCACAAGCTAATCACCCTAGACATCTACATCCCCACCCCCACCCCCCACTAGGGAAACCACCATAAAATGTTTCCAAAACCAACTTCATGCTTCTTAAGACAGAAGTGGCAAATTTCACGACACCCATGCAGACGGACAATAGAGGTACGACTGCTGAATCCTACACAAATGCACTTTATAAGCACTTACACAAGTGCATGGATCGTGCTATCCCTAACAGAACCAAGAGGCTGTCATCCAAAAAAGGAAGCCAATCTGGTGGTCCCCTGCTATAAACTTTACAGCAGAAGAAAGAAACTTGCATAAAGAGTAAAATCCCATGATTGGAGGAACTCCCTGGTCAGCCTCAGTAAGAAGTTGAGATCCCTCATAAAATCCTCCAAAGCTAGTTGTTGTTGTGACTTTCGGCTTTTCCCGGTTAGAGGTCGCCACAGCGGAAATCCGGTCCGCTAATGATTGGCAGTTGATTTTTACGTACCGAGTTGCCAGCCCTGACGCACACCCTTCAACGAAGGTACGCCCATTCACGCATGTCTCCACGCAGAAGATGCTCTGAGAGTCGAACCGGACAGCGTCTTACTGTGAGGTGACAATGCTGCCGCAGCACCACCACCGCAGTAACAAAATCGCTACTGATTCTAAAGACAACCACAAAGCATTCTGTAGCTATGCCAAGAATCTCAATGCCAACACTCAGATCAGCTCTGAGTTACAGCACAATGACACTAAATATACAGAGCCAACTGATATTGTCAACATCCTGGCAGATAGGTTCAGTGCTAACTTTACCCCTCTCTCACACCCTAAACGGCCCATCTCTATACCGGAAGAATGCAAAGTTCTTGTAATCATGACTGCACAGGTAAAAACCACACTCTCCAAAGCCAAGAACACAGCATCCATGGGACCTGACAACATCCCAGGCTGCATTCTACATGAACTACAGAATGAACTGGCACTCCACCTAAGCACCATGTTCAATCATAGCCTCACCTCAGGCTTTGTAACCACTGAATGGCGCACAGCGGTTATCCCACTCCACAAAGGGGAGCCACCATGGACCCCAGGAACTACCACCCCATTAGCCTAACGAGCCTGGTCTGCAAGGCCGTGGAATGCATAATCATGGAACTTATAAACAAAGACATTTGTAATCTCCAAACTCCGGACCCCACCCAGTTCTGGTTTGTAAAAGGCATATCATGTCTCCTAAACCTGATAGACTTCTTTGCAGCAGTCACCAAAGCTGTAGACGAGGGTAAGGTGGTTCAGACAGCCTATCTAGATCTCGCCAAAGCTTTTGACACCATCCCCCACTCTGGAATTAAAGATAAACTCACTAAACTAGATATAAATCCGTACGTTACAAGATGGGTTGCTAACTGGCAGAACCCACACTGTGAAAGTAGCAGACTCCAAATCCGACTTCAGACCAGTGACAAGTGGAGTATCACAGGGTTTAGTCCTGGGTCCTCTCCTGTTTGGTATCTACTTTTCTGAAGTACATGCTAGCACAGAAGGTCTTCGGTTAACACAGTTCGCAGATGACTGCAAACTAGGAGCCATAATTGAAACTCCTAACTATGCGGACAAAAGGACCTCACTGAGACAAATGCCTGGTGTCAAAGCCATGGCCTCAAGCTCAATGCCAAAAAGTGCATTGTCATTCCCTTTGGTAAAAACTCTGCACCCATGAGCTACCACATAGGCAGTAGTCTACTTAATACCAAAATTGTGATAAGATACTTTGCGACACAGGTGGACAGTACTCTCTCCTTTGATAATCACATCACCACAGTAGTAGGGAAATCCTTCTATGTGGCACATCTCATCACAAAAGGCTTCTCATCCAGGCCAAAACGTCATTGTTCCCCTCTACTCATCACTCATTAGAACCATTATAGAGTACAACACTCCTTTTGGTATGTACCTCACAAGACATCTACAACAACTGGAAAGGCCGCAGAAATGCCTCACAAAGAGGATTACCGGCCTCAAACAGATACCCTGTGCAAAACGTCTCAAACTCGAGCTTTACTACATCGCATATCGCCTACTCAGAGGCGATCTCTGCCTAACATGCAAAGCTATGTCAAACCCAGAGCTGTTGGGCATGTTCCACTTAAAGAAATCTCAATCCATCTGAGCTACACGCTCTAGGGACCTAAACCTTGTCACCGCAATAAATAGAACATAGAGACTTCCCATACTCTGGAACAAACTACCTATCTATATCAAACAAAGCTCCTCATTGGCACTCTTCAAGAAAAATCTTGATGATTGGATGGGAAATAGGAAATTCACCCTGGGGATCACCTCTGTGGCTCTGCTTGACAGGGGCACAGGAAAATAATTTTCTTGGGTGGTGAAAGCCAGGGTACCTTTTTGGCTAGGCTTATGTAGGCCCGAGGGCCAGTAGCGTAGTACCTACCAATGAATCTACTGTTATGAATACTGCAACATGAGAATAGAAGGACATAGAATAGTTGTGTATGAACTTACCATAACCTTGGATGTCCTTGTCTTCCATGTTGCAGTATTCAGTTCCACCCACCTACCCCATGTATCTTTCCTAACTGTCACGCCATAGCCTACCTGTGGAGACATCGTTTTCTCTTCCCAGTCTCCATTCTCCACACAGCCAACCTACTGCCCTGGGCCTGGCCTACATGCAAGTCTAAGGGTCTCCAAGTAGGGCCCTCCTTTTAACCCACAGGAGCACTACTGTAAGTGGCAAAACATTCTGATGAGGGTATGCGCAGATGTCACTTTTATACACAACATTGGTTTATGGCCCTGGTTAGCGATGAGTCACGTACCCTCCTGGTACAAAGGTATTCTGGCCGGATGGTGGCACTGCATGCAACAACCTCCCTACTGTTACGAATACTGCAACATGGAAGAGAAGGGCATCTAAGGTTATAAGTTCTTACACAGTTATTCTATATTTAGATAGTTTTTCTAAGATGGACTTCTATTCTACAGTTTAATTTTATATTTCTGGTGATTGAATTCTGGCGTTTATTGAAAGTTATTGATTTACATTCTTGTAATCATGTTACTAATTAAATGTTTTTCATTACTTTACATTGTGGCTGGACAGTCAGTGTGTTTTTTAGAGATTAGTGTGTGTTTGTATCCGTTTGATACTGCCCAGGTCACCTCAAATGCCTTGCTGCTTCTGGTCATAGCTATCCTTTATTTTGATGATCAGTTTTTAATAACTGATCACCTATTGAAGGGGTGTGTAGACCTGTCTGACTCTGGTGGTAACGTTACCATTTGTATTGGGGAGGGGACACAGCTGGAAATCTGTGTCGGGCTTCCCCTAAGTGTTGTGTGAGATTTTAATTTATTTTGACTGTAAGTCTGAGTTCTTAAACTGGAACACATTGTTCTGATGTGTGTGATAAGGGAATACATTTGGGGTGGACAAAGGTGTATATAGTGCAGTCCCCCCCAAAACACAGCATGTTTCTGTTGTGCTCTTAAGGGACGTTGTGGAATTTTGCTCTTGTGTGTGTTCTGCCTTTTTTCATGATGCTCCAACATGGGAGTCAGTAGTGAGAATTGAGGCTCCTTAATTACTGACCCGGGTTTTAAATGAGGGATGTCACATTATTGTTGGCAGACAGGTGGGATATTAACCAAATGTCACATTTTATTGGTGGTGGTCTGGTAGGATATTAACTAGTTGTTACAAGGATGAAGATGGAAGAAAAGAAAAAGGCTATTGAAAACAACTCTAAGCGAATTCTAAGACCAATCAGAGCGCACTGATCCCTTTGGGTATGTACCCAACCAGGCATATGCAGCAATCAGACCGACCTCAAAGGTTCCATACAAAAAGAATACAAGACATAACAAGCCTACCTTATGCAGAGCGCTTTGGAGCCCTTCCCTTCTCCTCAGTTTCCTATAGATTGCTGAGGAGTGAGCTGTGCCTGGCTTCCAAGGCATCTGCAAACAGCACACTTACGAATCTCCTGCATATTTAGAAGTCAGGCAGTCACAGAAGTACATTGTCTAAGGACCTGAATTTTGTTTGTGACTTGAACCAGAACATGCTGAAGGGACAGACTTGTCCCAGTGACTGCCCCTCCTATGAACTTCCCATCAGTGTAAAGCTGAGCTTGCCTGTTGTCCAGTTTAAGCACAGCCTTGACCAGTGGATGGGGCACAGGAAATGTTAAATTAGGCATGGCAACCAAATCCTTTATGGACGGAGGTAGCTTATAAATGGCTGGCCCTCAGTGTCCTATTTGGATACAGGACATTATTTATTCTTTCAGGAAAATTTGGCTAGTCTTAGAAAGGCCCCAGGTCATTAGCCTAGTAACAATCTATGAATAAGAGAGCAGAAAAGCAGAGTAAATGTGGAAAACCTAGAAGTACAGCTGGAAACTGAGAATGAAGGGAACAAGCAAATGTCATTAAGCACTGTGACAAGGTATAATCTCTTCGCACATTGAGGAATCTGGTGTAGTTATGAAGGTCAGTATTGCTATGTGACTGTGCTGAAGTGTGTGTTATGACATTGACACGTCTGAAAGTACAGAAGGAGGAGAAGGCCTTAATTGCCTGTCAGGTCAGACAGTTAATGACCAAAATGGCGATCTTTGTGTGTGTTGGAGTTGGGCTATTTTCGTGAAACTAATGATTGATGTCACATCATAAGAAGGATCAGACTGAAAAAAAGAAGGGGAGATTATAAAGTGGTGAATTTATTGTTGGATTATGGTGATAGCTGGATGTAAAGCAATACATCATACAATCACCACCATGGTTTTGAAGTGCTATTAATGACATGGAGGTAAATTGATGTTCTTCATCTCACATTGCTGCAGTCCTTACACTTTGGTAGTCCGCTGTCCTCGGTCGGCCCGAATATCAAAGTATAAGGCTGACGTCGGTCAAGGCGCATTTGACTGACATCAGGACGTCAGGGTACAAATGCGCATGACCGACGTCATATCCTCAGTCTTTTTTGCCGCATGGTCCGATGCAGAAGCAGCGTTGCAAGTGCCGTTCGGCGTTCTGAAATTATTCGGAGTTTCAGACAGAGTCAAAGTTGGCTAAGTACCCGTTGGGAATATTTTAGTTTTTCTTGCCTCAGTGGTTTACCGGATGTCAGAAAAAGTGAATAACTGTATTTCTTGTGGGAAACAGATACCGCATAGAGATTATCATACTTTGTGTATTCCTTGTTTAGGGCCTGAGCACGACGTTGTTGGGTGTCGCTCTTGTGCTAGATTCAATAAGCGCACTATAAAGAGAAGGTTAGATTGTGCCAGGTTAGTCTTCGAAGCGGTGCAATTATAAAATGCCGCCGGATGCTCCGGCCCGCTTCTTCAAGAAGCGCAAGGACAAAGCAGCTAAGCCTAGGCTAGAAGAACCGTCCGTGCGGACGCCGGTTCTTTAGAGGTGTCGGTGGAGCCGGTGGTTCCGCCGGAGGTTTCTTTGGAGTCCCAGGGAGAGACTTTGTTATTGCAGGATGTGGCCTCTCAGGAGGCAGGTCAGGCTGAAGGGGCTTCTCAGGTTACTGTACTCCCTCCCTTCCTAGGGTGGTTAGGCCCTCTCCTTCTGTTTCCAAGGCTTCCCCAG
Source organism: Protopterus annectens (assembly GCF_019279795.1). Taxonomy (NCBI): domain Eukaryota; kingdom Metazoa; phylum Chordata; order Ceratodontiformes; family Protopteridae; genus Protopterus; species Protopterus annectens. Next base: position 210,955,901 of record NC_056750.1, on the reverse strand, counting down.
AGGCAGGCCAGGTTTAGCTTCAGTTGGTGTCACCCCTAGTTCTTCAGGAACTGTGCCCAAGAAGCATATGCTTAAAATGGCAGAAGATTTGATTACTTTGATTAGAGGTTCTATGCCCCCTCCTGATAAGAGACCTAGGGTGGAACCTGAGCTTAGGAGTTTTGAGCAGGCTTCGGATGTTTCAGAGTCTTCGGCTGAAGACTTGCAGGAGTATTCTCCTTATTCTGATTCTGATGTGGATGATTCTACTCCTTCTGCTTCTCCTCCTGAGGATTTTTCTTTTTCAGAGACTCTTCATTCCATGAGGGAGCATTTTAAGTGGGAAGGTCAGGACTTCTCTGATTCCAGGAAAAGGCTTAGGGAATTTTTGTTTTTACCCCAGCATAGGCCTTTGGCTATACCTCCTGTTCTGGATGTGGTGGAAGATGTTTTTGCAGAGGCTTCTCTTAATCCTGATTCTTTGCCTCCTGCTCCTGTTAAACCGGATAGGTATTACAGGGTGCCTGAAGCTCATAAGTATCTTTTAAGAGTCCTAGGGCAGACCCAGAAACTGTTAGTCAGGGGCCTAAAGGTGTTAAGGCTTCTGTTGTCAAAAATCCGGTTCCTCCAGATAAAGAGGCCAGGGCTTTGGATAGATGGGGAAAGAAAGTTTATACTTCTTCCACCCTAGCTATGAGGGCTTTGAATTGCCAGTTTCACATGTTGAAATACCAAAACTATCTCCTTTCACAATTGAAATCTAAGGTAGATGCTCTGGCGGAAGGTATTGAGTGTAAAGAGTTACAAGATTTAGTACATGTTTCTGAACAGGTGGGTAAGCATTCTTTGCAATGTGGTTTTGATGCTGTACAGGCCTCGTCTAGGGTGGCTGCCACTGGGTCAGTTCTTCGCAGGCACGCCTGGCTGAGGGATCAGAATTTATCTGACCATGTTAAGACAAGGATTTTAGATGCTCCTTTACAATCTGATGTGTTGTTTGGTTCTCCTGTTGAGGCAGTCTTAAAGAAAATGGAAGACAAGGCTAAGTCTATGCAGACTGTTAAAGATTTTTGCAGGTTCAGCCTCCAAGTTTAGTAGAAATTGGCCTACCAAGGGGTGGACGTATCCTTCTTATGATTCCCAGTCTAGGGGTAGGTCTAGACGTGGTAGGGGCAGAGCTCAGGGCTCTTTCAGGCCTAGAACAGGGAGTTCACCTGCACAGTCTTCGGTGAGGGCAGGGGTCAGTCCTTTCGTAAACAGACCCAATGACTTACCTTTTCAGCTGCCAGAGCCTTCTCGTCTGGCAGCACCTTTGGGAGGAAGGTTGGCACTTTCAAGGAAAATTGGAGCTTAATCACCCAAGACAGATGGGTTTTGGATATCATACACCACGGTTACAGGTTTTATTTCCATACCTTGCCTCCTTTCAAAGGCATGCCAGACGTTCCTCCTCAGCAAAGAATAGAGGCTCACAAACAAATTTCTCTGTTACTTCAAATAGGGCCATACAGCCGGTCCCTATGCCAGAAGTGGGCCTAGGATTTTATTCTCGCCTGTTCCTAGTACCAAAGAAAGGGAACACGTGGAGACCAATTTTGGATTTATCTACCCTCAACACTTATCTGGACATTCCCAAGTTCAAAATGTTGACGTTACAACAGCTTTTACCTCTGCTGGGCAAAGATCATTGGATGGTAACTTTGGATCTCAAGGAGGCTTACCTTCATGTTCCTATCAGACTGAGTTGCAGGAAGTATCTGCGTTTTCGGGCTGGGACTTCTCATTATCAGTTCTCTGCATTGCCCTTTGGCTTATCTACTGCGCCCAGAGTGTTCACGAAAGTTCTGGCTCCAGTTATAGCTTTCCTCAGGCTAAAAGGAATACAGATCTATCCTTATTTGGACGATTGCCTGATTCTGGCTCAAGGAAGGGACGAGCTTCTTCATCATTTGGAATATGTGATAGCAGTGCTAAGATGCCCTGGGGTATTCTGTGAACGAAATAAAGTCCAGTCTAGTACCCTCTCAGGACATGTGCTTTCTGGGTGTAAGACTGAATACAGCATCCCAGATGGCCTTTTTGACCCCGGACAAACAAAAGAATCTTTCCCTTTACTTTCATCAATTGTCTCATCAGTCCAGGCTGACTGCAAGGACAGTCCTTCAAGCCTTGGGGTTCATGGCATCTTGTATTCTGGTGCTTCCCAATGCCAAACTGCATATGAGGAAGTTACAATGGTATCTCAAAAATGTATGGACACAGCACTGCCAGGATCTGGACACTGTCATTCAAATAATACCTTGCATTCAAAAGGAATTGTTGTGGTGGACTCAGGAATGTCATCTAAACAAGGGACTCTCTGTGACCCGGCCAGAGGCGAGTCAGATTCTAACGACAGATGCCTCAGACAAAGCTTGGGGAGCTCATCTGAATGGAAAGTGGATACAAGACAAGTGGCCTGCCAGACTACAACATCTACATATCAACCTGAAGGAGATGTTAGCAGTCCAGTTTGCATTAATAGCTTTCAAGGATTTACTTCTTCCAGGGCAGGTGTTGATTCTAACAGACAACACAACTGTCATGTGGTACATCAACAAGCAAGGGGGAACACATTCTTATCCTCTATGCAGGCAAGCAATGATTTTGTGGGAGACTGCTCTCAGTTTACAGCTAAATCTTCAGGCAAGGTTTCTGCCGGAACCACAGAACTCCTTAGCAGATGTGTTGAGCAGACGAATTATGGATCCCCACGAGTGGAAATTGGATCCTCATGTATTTCAGAAATTGACAGTGTCATGGGGAACTCCAGACATAGATCTGTTCGCTTCTCCACTAAACCACCAGCTGCCAAAGTTTTGCACGAAAGGTTTCATCCCACAGCTTGGAAAGTGGATGCTCTTTCTTTCAATTGGAGCAATCTTCATGTGTATGCCTTTCCACCTCTGCCTCTCCTCCCAAAGGTACTACTAAAGGCCAGACAGGACAAGCCAAGGATGATTTTGATAGCTCCAGATTGGCCTCGACAGCATTGGTACCCATTACTGAGAAGCCTGGTAAGGGAGCCTCCATGGCCTTTGCCTTCGATTCCACACCTGTTGTCTCAGGAGGACAGTCATTTGCTCAATGTCAAGCTTCACTCTCTTCACCTAACAGCCTGGCATGTTCTGTTTTGAACCATAGTGGGTCTCAACTTCCACAGCAAGTTTTGAATGTTATTTTGGAAGCTAGAAGGCCTAGTACAAGGAAAGTGTACGCAGATAAATGGAAGAGATTTTTATTTTGGAGTGCAGCAAAGGATTTTGATGTTTCTGAGCCTAATTTAAGTGTGGCTCTTCAATATCTTACTGAGTTACTGGACAAAGGTTTGTCCTTCTCTTCTATTAAGGTTCATGCTGCAGCAATTTCGGCTCACTATGATTGTGACCCACCTTTGTTTTCTCATCCTTTGTTCAAGCAATTTCTTAGAGGGGCAAAGAATATAAGACCCCCACGTAGAGCTTCTACTCCTGCTTGGGATCTCAATTTTGTGTTGGAGAAACTTACTCTACAACCTTTTGAGCCTGCAGCTACTACCGAGTTGAAATATTTATCATGGAAGACTGCTTTTTTGTTGGCCATTACCTCCGCAAGAAGGGTTTCTGAGTTGCAGGCCCTTATGGCGGTTGAGCCTTTCTTAATTTTCCATAAGGATAGGGTATCTTTACGTACTAATCCTTCCTTTATGCCTAAAGTGGTTTCTAGTGTGGCTTTAAACCAAACTATTCATTTGCCTACTTTTTATGCAAACCCCCAAAATAAAGGGGAAAAGATTTTGCACACTTTAGATGTACACAGGCAGTTGCGATATTATTTGGACAGAACTAAAGGGTTCAGGCAGTCTCAGCAGTTTGTTTCTTTTGCTTTGAGTTCTCAGGGCAAGCCTGTGTCAAAACAAACTATTTCTAAGTGGATTGGGTTTTGCATTGCTTTCTGTTATTCCCATCATGGCAAGGAGATTCCAGCTGGGATTAGGCCTCATTCCACTAGGGCTACTGCCACTTCGACAGCTTTTTTAAGCGGGGTGGCAACTAAAGATATTTTGGAGGCAGCTACTTGGAGTTCAGTGCATACTTTCTCTAGGCATTATCACCTTCCACTTTATTCTAAATCTAGGGCTGGTTTTGCCACTGCTATTTTGCAGGGCATTTTGGCAGCTCCTGCTTCCTTATAGTTTTGCCATCCTCCCTTACCTCTGCTTTGGGATTCTACCCAAGTGTAAGGACTGCAGCAATGTGAGATGAAGAACATAGTACAGTTTTGTACCTACCATAAATGTAGATGTTCGAAGATCCACATTGCTGCAGTCCAATTTACCCTCCCTCCTTCCCCTCTGTAGTTAGAGGCGGTTGTGTGGGTTGGGTTGTCAATATGGTGTATATTGTATATATTGTACATATTTTTAGTGCAAGGGTAGTTGGTTGGTTGTTTGCTGTCTCTTGGTTTTTGACCTTTCTTTTTAGGGTCTTCTGACATCTGGGGCAAGAAAAGACTGAGGATATGACGTCGGTCATGTGCATTTGTACCCTGACGTCCTGATGTCAGTCAAATGCGCCTTGACCGACGTCAGCCTTATACTTTGATATTCGGGCCGACCGAGGACAGCGGACTACCCAAGTGTAAGGACGGCAGCAATGTGGATCTTCGAACATCTACATTTATGGTAGGTACAAAACTGTACTTTTTTCTTATGTAAAGAGGACAGAGTTGTACTGAATGTTAAACAATGAAATTTGATTTTCTTAGGTATTTTTTCCCCC
>NC_056750.1:210844724-210943123 GCF_019279795.1 Protopterus annectens | reverse complement strand
AAGAGTAATGCGATTAATAGTTAATGGGGCGGCGAAAGCTGACACACTCTGGCTAGGCTTATAAATGCCCTCGGGCAGATAGCCTAGTACCTACCTATGAACCTATCTGTCCTGGCTATTAAACCAGTAATTTATTGCTTTAATGCCTATTGCCTGCCATGATTTGGTATTTCAGAGGGTATATTTTATTTTTTCTGTATCCCTCTGTGTTTGTTCCTGTGACTGATTGTCCCTTAATGTATTTTCTTTATCTTGATTACTTTCACTATTTTTGGGTTTGAAGAAGCACTATTATAATGCGACCTATTTTCTTACAAGTAAAACATATCACCTGTTTTTCTGAACTTGGTTATGTATCTATCTGTAACCATGGTGGAGCAGAAGCTGCTTCTGTTCCCCGTTTGTTTTTTATCAGACCATGTAGTACATCCCCTTCCTTTCACCACGTAGTCTACAAGCTGTTTTTGTACATTTGCTATGTGCATCTACAATACTGCGTACTTTATCAGACCATGTATTCCATCCCCTTCCTTTCACCATGTAGTCTACAAGCTGTTTGTGTACATTTGCTATATGCATCTGCAAGACTGCATACTTTTTTTTAAACTGTCTAGCACTCTGGCTTAATCTCAGAGTCTTTGTCTGTTAGGCAGAAACTGATTTTAAAACTGCATATGCATTTTGCAGAATGTCATTAGCTGTCTGACAGAATTGCTTTAACATAACATCTTGCCTGACTAAAACATTATTTTGTTTTTTTTTTTCTGTCATGCTATTTAGACGGTCAGTAAAACAGTTATGTGAGTCTAGACACTCACCTGTTTTAGCTGCTTGCTTTGCTTTGCCATTTGCCAAAGCATTTACTGTATTTTTTATGTGCTTTGATTTTGACAATACTAAACTTTCCCTGCAAACCATTTTGAGAATGAAGGTTCATAACTCTCATACTGGAGCATGTTTTAGGGGTTTGCCAACACTGTTGATCATTCCCTTCCCCTTCTGACTCAAACTGGCATGTGTAAATGCAAAAAAAAATTAAATAAAGCAGTATTTGAAATAGTCTACACAGTGTATGTCAATCATTGTTTATTGAAACAAAATTATTATTTATTTATTTATTTATTTTTTGTCTTGCCACTGAGGGCAGAGTCTGTAATAAACAAGACTATTGATATATATCAGCAGGAGAAATAACTGTAATTTCTGCTGAACCCTGCCCAATGTAAACCTTGTTGGGCTTCTTTTAACTTTCTTGTCAGATTAACCTCTGTAGTTTGTGCCCTTAGTAAATGTTGTGCGGCTCTGTCTGATTGTTAGTTAAACCAGAAATGTCATTATGTAAAGTCTGAATGCTATGTTGAGTCTGTTCCTCTAAATGGCATTATTGTCCCTTATTACTGTCTCTAAGGAAATTTTGAAAAGCTGTGAAAACCTTTTCTTTAAAAGGTTAATATTGATAGCACACTGTACTATTTTAGACCTTTCTTTTGTTTGTGCATTTGCAATATTTACTATGTAGTCTTATTAGATTACTGACAATAACTACATACACTTGTACTGTATGAGATTTAGGTGACTGCAGAAGGTACATTTAACTGTTGTATATGTGAAGAACTAACAACACTAGAATCAAACAGATTGTTTATCAGAATAGGATATATCTTATGGTGTAGCTTACATACTAGACTCGTGACAAAACAGACAGAAGTTAGGAAAGTTACTTTCACATGTACACTGTGTGTGTGGATAATAGGCATTTATACATTTACAAACACAACTGTTATCTAATGTGTGAACATCAGACATTTCAGATTTACATTTTATGTCAGACACCGAAGGTTGAACCATGTAAATTTATATATACAATATGTGGGCACTGTAAAACTGTCTGTACTTGCATCCATGTTATAACTGTGAAGAAAGTACCGTAATTTATGCAGAAGACAAGCAGGTGATCAGGCTGAAGTCAATCTGGAAAAGGACAGAGTTTCTCCACAGACGAATTGTAGGTGGTCCGATGCAGGACAGCTTCCACGGCGGTGCTCTGTGTCCACCAACGAAATACTGGAACTGTTTCTCTGTTAAAGCACTGGAACTGTCAGTCTGTTGAACTAACGTAGTAAGTAGTAGGGATCCCTCTGTAATATTAACTGCTGGTAACAGATATATGGTCACAGTCACTGGCCAAGGCTCACCACTGAAAAATGTATCCACTGAAGAATGTATCTCTTTCTTTTCTGAAGAAATGTCAGGCAGAGGTCTTTATTTCACTTCTGAAGAAAATGTCCAAAAGTAGACCAGACAAACTCCGTACTACTGTGTTTGTTATACTTTTTATTTGTCTCGGAACAAATTCTTGCCAAACAGTTAATTCTGTCAGAGCTATTTCAATTCTATTGTAACACAGCTAGACAGATGAATAGACTAAGGCACACTTAGTGTAAAACTTCACCCCTGAATGAAACACTGTCCAGTTTATATACTGTTTTCAACCAGTGTTATTTTTAATGTCCTTGTGACTTGTTCTTCTGGTTTCTGTCTGTGTCATGAAAAAGTCCATGGTTATTTCATGCCCTTTTTTGGTTCTCGGTGTATCTGAAGACTTCACAAAAGTCTCTCCACATCATCTTTGTGTCACTGACCTGTCTGCATATTATTTATTTATTTCTGCATCTGAAAGCCAAGAAAGTAAACTTCCTTTTTTTCTATAACAGGATTCATTTACAGTATTGCCCACGGCTATATGTTAATAATATCTAAGCTGAATAACTTTTCTTGCAAACTGCTGTTTGGCCTTGCACATTTCCTTTCACTGTACACACAGTATATTGGGGAAAAGCATTTTAATTTACACAGTATCTATCAGGGAATACAATAGCAGAAGGCAAATGTTGCTGATCGACAAACTTTTCACCACAGCTGAAGTAAAGCTTACGGACACTACAAAAAGAAATGGTAAAAACATAATGAAATAAGTAATGTATACAGTTGATGTTTTTAAGGTTTCACAAGTTTATAATAGCAAAATAGTTTCCATGGGTTTAAAAGTTGCATTTTCTGATGTATGAAGTGGAAAGTTATCTATAGATGCTTTGTCACACTTTTTCTTTATTTTGTTAAGGAACCAGAAAGGGTTATTCATGGCATAAGCACTCATTAGGGAAAGATTCTATAAATTAATAAAGTGGTGCTTCAGTTTATGATGTGGAACATTAGTGAGTTATGGTTATCACTTCAAGTGAAACTGTTAGTAAGGATTGGTAACTCTAAGATGTTATATTTATACTTGAAATACAGTATATGGTTTGGTTTACCTGTATAACAGTTTTTACATAATGCAGATGAGACGCAATTTTTCTTAATTTGATTTCTTGAACTGTCTTCAACACAGAAACAGCAGATGTTATGTGATCCTATCTCGCCTACATTCAGTACTGATGGGCTCGGAGCCAATCCCTCGGCTCCGACTCGGCACGCTATGCTATAGAGTGAAGCCTCTTATTGGCTGAGCTATTTCTTATCCCAGGATGCACCACCACTAATCCCCCAGATCTCGTTTGCCGCTTACAAGCTAGGACGTGGTCTCAAACTTGGCTGGGCTAAGTACTGTTTTATTCATAGTTTTCCTGTCAGGAATTTGGCTATTTTGAACCCAAAAGCTGTTTTAACAGCTATTGTTGTTGTACGAGTGTATTTAGATTATATTTGTTGAGAAAGATTGTGTTTTTTGGTTAAAGGAAGGTTTCCCGTTTAAGTTAGAGGGGCCTTCCCCTATTCCTATCTAGCGTTTTTTGTGTTTTTAAGAGGTCAAGTACCCGCTTAAGTTAGAGGGTCTTGACCCTCATTTTCAGTGTTGTGGTACTAGTTCGTGTATTGTTTCTGACATTGTGTTTTGTTAAAAAAAAAAAAAAAAAACTTTAACCTTAAACTTTCTTAGTTTCACTTTTCTTGTGGTAAAACTTGTTTCTTAGTGTTAGTCAGCATGTCTAAGGAACATAGACCCTCTGGGTTTAAAAAGTGCGCGAGGTGTGGTTACAAAATGTCCATAACGGACGACCACTCGTATGTTTATTGTTTAGGCGCCAAGCACCTACAAGAGTCCTGTAGCGTGTGTCACGCCTTCTCTGCTAGAGTCCTCCAGGAGAGGAAAAATAAATTAATATTAAAAGGTCTGGTTAAGCCCTCCTTCGAGGAGGCCTTATCTTCCTCTTCCTCTCCTACGAAAAAGAAAAAAGTGTTGGCTCCGACCAGTCTGTTGGAACCGACTGCCAAGAAACCTAGGCAGGCTTCTCCATCGGCTCCACGGACTTCGGAGCCGAGGGCGGAACGGTCTGCCTCGATGCCTCCAGTCTCGACCCCTCTGGTTTCGGAGCCGAGGACTGGGGCATCGAGAGGCGGGTCACCTTCATCGGCTCCACTGATTTTGGAGCAGATGAGGGTTACCGGCTCAGACTCTTCCCCTTCGGCGCCGAAGCCCTCCTCGGCACCAAGGGAAATTGTTTTGAGATCTCCCTCGGAACCGATAGTGGTCGAATCCATTCGGTGCTGGTCCCCTAGTCCTATGGAGCCGATGGAGAAATTGGTTCGGACCCGATCGGTGTCATCTAGATCTTCCAAGATGTCTGATTCGGACATCGACAGGGTGCTCCTAAGACTTTTCCAGTCTCCGGTGTTTCAAAAGTTAGTTTCGGCTCCAGCCCAGTCGGCTTTGGAGCCGATGGTCCACCCTGCTATTATGGTTCCTCCTCCAACAGCCTCGGCACCGTTGGAGCCGGTGCTGGTGGAGCCGATGGAGGTTTTTGGGTCGGGCTCGACCCTTACTCCAACTCCGGCTCTTGAGTCGGAGTTCGGTACGTGGACTTCTTCTGTCAGCCCCGGAGGGGACGCTTCGGGACTGATGTTTTCGGTCCCAAGCCTCCCTCTCAGTGCGTCGGCTGTGGGAGTGCCGTCTACCGTTGTGGCCACGGAGGTGGGACCTTCCCAGGATTCTGGTGGTCCCGCCTTCAGGGCCATGAGGAGTGCGTTAGCCAAATCTTCTTTGGCTACCTCCACGGTCTCCCCAGCTCCTTCCCTGCACAGTGAGACTGGGTCTTTGGCAGTGCCCCTGTCCTTAGACAGCAGAGCCCCGGGGCCTGAGGTTACCCCCACTGGGGGTTCCCCCCCTCCTGGAGGTCCCTCTGAAGCTTCTTCGAGGAACCCCCAGGAAAAGAGCATGCAAGAGGAAGCACGTTGACTCCCCTGATGAGTCTCTTACATCAGACACTGATCTCGATGATGCAGAGGGGTCCCCTAAGTCGTCCTCAGATGATGTCTCCTTTGCAGACATCCTGGAAGCCCTTAAACAACGAGGCGGCTGGCAATCCAAACCCCCTTCTGCTGATGAGTCTGTGTTCCTTAAGGCCTTCGGGGCTCAGCCCTCCGCCTCCTGGGTGTCTCCGCCCTTCGAGCTCCTGGATTTGATCTGTCGAAGGGCGTGGGAACACCCAGACTCTGTGGAACCGGTGCCTGCTCGTCCTAATAAGTTCCTGTCAGCACCCCCGGAAAAAGAGTTTCTGATGAAAGGTGTGGCTGTAGATGCTTTGGTGGTGGCATCTGCTACCCAGCAAGATGTAGCAGAGGCTTTGACGTCCGTCCATCCTCCTAATAAGGAGTCTAGGAGCATGGATCGGTAGGGTAAGCGCACCCTAAGTTCAGCGGCCTTTACGTTAAGGTCATTGAACTATCTCACGCACTTTACCAGATTTCAGAGGGATCTGATTAAAGAACTTTCCGATACCCTCTTGGGTAACCTGCCTGAGGAGCTGGCCCAGACGGTTGGCTCTCAGCTGGCTATGCTGTTCTCCATATCAAACTCGTCCATGAGGCTCATTTCTTATGCGGCCGAAGGGGTGAGTAGAGCGGCGGGTACAGGCATTGCTCTACGGAGACCAGCCTGGCTCCGCCTGTGTCATTTTGCGGAGGCCTTTAAGTCTTCCTTTGCCGACGCCCCCTTTGATGGGTCCTCTTTGTTTGGACCCAAGGTAAAGGACACACTGACCTGCTGCGAGCAAGAAGGTAAGACTTTGACTGCCGTAGGGGCACGATTTTCCACTCCCTTTCGGCCTTACCCCAAGGCTAAAAGAGGAGGGAAAATGTGGTTCCGTAGATCTCAGAAGTCTTACCCCTCACAGCAGGATGATCCCCCTTCTAGAGGCAGGGGAGGGGGAAATTCTTCTGGAAGATGCCGTCCCAGAGGTGGCAGAGGCCCTCGCAACACTGGAGACCGCGAGTCCTTTCGTGGCTCTTCAGCCTTTCACAGTCCCTGAGGGATTGCCCGACTGTGCAGCTCCGGAGCCAGTCGGGGGTTGTTTTTCGAGGCACCTAGAAGCCTGGGAAGGTATCACTCAGGACCGATGGGTACTTTGAATTATCACCGGAGGTTACACCATCCCTTTTTCACACTCCCCACCTCAGTCCAAAAAAATCCCGGACCCGCCACCCAGTCAACGGGAATCTGCAGCCTCAGAAGTTTCAAAGCTGCTGCAAAAGGGAGTCATCCAACCGGTCCCTGCAGACCAGATCGGATTAGGGACTTACTCAAGATTCTTTTTGGTGCCAAAAAAGACCGGGGACTTGAGGCCCATTTTGGATCTCAGCATTCTAAACCGTTCAGTCAAAAAGTCCAAGTTCTGAATGGTCACCCTACAAACCATTCTCCCATTGCTGGAGAAAGGTGTTTGGATGTGCTCCATAGATCTCAAGGACGCTTATTACCATATCATGGTACATCAAGCGTCCAGGAGACACCTGTGCTTCAGCCTAGGAGGCAGTCATTTTCAGTTCCGCGCGCTGCCCTTTGGTCTCACCACAGCCCCCAGGGTGTTCACCAAATGTTTGGCAGTTGTGACTGCTCACTTGAGAAGTCTAGGATTCCGGGTGTTTCCGTATCTAGACGACTGGCTCCTAACTGCCACCTCCAAGCATCTACTACTGCGGAGCCTACAGGCCACTATATCACTGGGCAATTCCCTTGGAATCGCATTCAATTGGCCAAAGTCTGTGTTGCTGCCATCACAATGCAAAAGATTCATCGGAGTAGAGATAGACTCAAACCGAATGCGGGTCTATCTACCTACAGACAGAATACAAACCATACAAGCTCAAGTTCGAGCCTTACTTCCCAGATCCAAAGCCCCAGCCAGAATGGTCTTGCAGCTTTTGGGATCCATGTCCGCCACAGTTCTTCTAGTTCCCCTAGCAAGGTTGCACATGAGAATTCTCCAGTGGCTTCTTTCAACTCAGTGGTCCTTTCAGGATCTCCCTCTGTCACCTCATTTGGATCACGGAAACCTGCAAATGGGACCTTCGCTGGTGGCTGGTGCCCTCCTATCTGGATCAGGGACAACCCTTTGTTCCACCTCCTCCTGTGGCCACTTTGACTACGGACGCCTCCCAGATGGGGTGGGGGGGCATTCCCTGGGCAGGTCAGTCCAAGGCAAATGGCATTCGGAAGAGACCCTACTTCATATCAACATCCTAGAAATGAGGGCGGTGCTTCTGTCCCTACAAGCCCTTCACGATTACCTCCCTCAGGGCGTAATTGCCGTTCACTCCGACAACATGTCAGTTGTCTGGTACCTGAACAAACAGGGAGGGACCAGATCCTACCCCCTTTGCAGAGAGGCCATGAGAGTTTGGGAATGGGCAGTGTCGACCAAACGCTTTCTAGTGGCGACTCATATCCCGGGCAAGTCCAATGCGATAGCCGACAGACTCAGCAGAACTATCCTGTCTCCACACGAGTGGTCTCTGAACATTACAGTTGCAAATCAGATTTTCAGCAAATGGGGAGTTCCGTGTTGCGACCTCTTCACTACCCCGCTGAATGCGAAGTGCAAAAAGTTCTTCTCCCTCACCCCGGCTCCAGGGAAGAGACCTATGGACGCACTAGCCCGTCCGTGGCCCACTGGCTTGCTGTATGCTTTTCCTCCAGTTCCTCTCCTTCCCAGGGTGATCCAAAAGGCGTATCTCTTGAGGAGCAAAATGATCTTAGTTGCTCCTTACTGGCCTCATCAGGTATGGTTCCCCTATCTTCGGAAATATGCACTGGAAGTTCCATGGTTCCTGGATCAGATCCCAGACCTATTGGTTCATCAGTCGGGACTTTTCCACCAGTCCCTACACACCTTAAAATTGACGGCTTGGCTCCTCCTCTTCCGACTATAGTCAGGAATCATGCCTTGGATCCGGAAGTTGTACACATTTTATCTTCGGCCCACAGGTCTGCTACAAAGAAATTGTATTCTAGCAAATGGAAAAGATTTGCTATTTGGGCTCAACTCCGGGGTCTGGATCCCATCACTATTCCCATATCAGAAGTACTGAAATTTCTAACTTCCCTTTTCAATCAAGGCTCTTCAGTCTCAACTATCAAGGTTCAATTGGCAGCTATTTCCAATTTTCACGAATCTATAAACCCACCTTTAATGAGCAACAGATTGTGTAAGACCTTCTTGAAAGGTGCTGCGCTTTTAAGACCTCCGATTTCTCATCCTGCTCCTCCATGGGATCTCGATGTGGTGTTACGTGCCTTGACTTCCTCCCCCTTTGAACCGGCAGCAACATGTGATTTCAAATTTCTATTGTGGAAAACTGCTTTTCTGGTGGCGATTATTTCTGCCAGAAGGGTTTCAGAACTTCAGGCTTTGTCTGTAAAACCTCCGTACTTGGTTTTTCGCAAAGATAGAGCATCTCTCAGGCCAAATCCATCCTTTGTCCCTAAAGTTTGTTCCGGTTTCTGCCTACAACAGTCATTAGAACTTCCAGTCTTCTTTCCAAAGTATTCTAACAAAGCGGAATACATATTCCACACATTAGATGTCCATAGGCAATTGCGTTTTTATTTAGATAGGACCAAACAAACAAGAAAATCAGATCAATTGTTTGTATCCTTTTCGGACAATAAATTGGGTAAAGCCGTCACAAAGGTCACTATTGCCAAATGGATCAGGGACTGTATTACTCAAGCTTATTCCCTTTCTAATAAAGAGCTTACGACCTCTGTCAAGGCTCATTCTACAAGAGCTATGGCTACTTCAATAGCATTCCATTTTAAGCTTGCCGTTAGTGGCATTTGTGCTGCGGCTACGTGGTCCTCCCCGCACACTTTCATTTCCCACTACAAATTGGATGTGGCATCTAGAGGACGAGCATCATTTGGTTCCACGGTGCTCAGGAGTGTTTTCCAGTGAGCCACCCAGGATTTAGGTGCTAGGGACGCTGTCCCATCAGTACTGAATGTAGGCGAGATAGGATCACATAACATCTTTTAGTTATGTACTTACCATAACTTTAGATGTTTGGGATCCATCTCGCTTACATTCCTAATAACCCACCCTCCTTCCCCCTTCCTTGGAGATCAGAGGATATCAGAAGGTCCGAATCCTGTTGTTTCATCTTGAAACATCTGGCAATGTTATATAAACAAGTTGTGCATGTGTGCATGAATGCGGACAAACAAGATCAGGGGGATTAGTGGTGGTGCATCCTGGGATAAGAAATAGCTCAGCCAATAAGAGGCTTTGCTCTATAGCATAGCGTGCCGAGTCGGAGCCGAGGGATCGTCTCCGAGCCCATCAGTACTGAATGTAGGCGAGATGGATCCCAAACATCTAAAGTTATGGGAAGTACATAACTAAAAGTTATTTCAGATTGTAAAAAAGCCTACCAGGGTCCGGAACATGCCAGACATTGTTTGCCTTCCTAAGAAAATGACTGATCTGATGTCCTTTTCATTCTTTCCTCACTGATGGGTTTCTGATCCGGCTCTGCCACATTTCCAAGACTTTAGATCCTAGTCTTGACCTCCTCCTTCTTCCCATAATACACTTACATCATCCCTAACTCCTCGGATCTCGTTTGCTGCAATCATGGTCAAATGGAGGATTTCAAGTCTCGAGCTGTTAGGTTTGTTTACTTAACTTTATTTATTTTTCTTTCTGTCTAGATGATTTTCAGTTATTCATCTCTCTTATCTGCCTCAGTAGCTAGAAACATTATTTTTTGCTTCTCCTGGCTTGTTTTTGGCAGTCTTATTGTGTACTGCTTAATTTTCTACTGTTAAAGGTGTAAGCTTTGATCTGATGTTTTCATTTTCCTTTGTTCCTTAACCTGTGGGTTCACATCCAACTCTGCCACCTTCCATAGCTCTAGATTCCAATTCTTGTACTCCGCCCTTACCCACAATGCCTCATTCCCCCAGAATGCCTCAGATCTCATTTGTCACTCATCAAAGAGCAAACAGGATGGGATTGCAAACTGCTCAAGCTCCTTGTGGGTTTAGTGAGTTTTGTTTCTCTCAAAAAGTCTCTCCTTTTACTACTTTTCCTTAGCCTCTAACTACTTTGTTTGTTTGTGTCTTTCGGCTTTTTCTGGTTAGGGGTCGCCACAGCTGAACTCCGGTCCGCTAATGATTAGCAGTACAGTTTTATGTGCTGGCTTGCCGGGCCTAACGCACAACCTTCAACGAAGGAACACCCATTCACACATGTTGCCACACAGAAGACGCTCCGAGAATTGAACGGGCAACGTCTGACTGTGAGGCGACAACGCTACTGCAGCACCACCACTGCAGCCCTATCCTCTAACTATATAATAAAAAAAAAAAACTTTCATTAGTTCTTTAGTCTTTTATGTGCAAGAGTACTACTTATTACTTTAGTTAGTATTTTTTTCTTGTTCATTCTTCCTTCCTTTTCTGAAATATATATAGCTTGTTTAAAATAGCTAACGTCTGACAAACCAGCTGGTTTCAAAAAATGCACATTCTGTAGGCACAAGATTCCTCAATCTGATGCCACAGGGAGTACGTTTACTGCCTTGGCTCAGTGTACCTGGAATCCCCCTGCTGTATTTGTGCTGTTTTTAACCAGCATCCCCTTAGTGACAGAAGAAACAAAGTCATTTTAAAGGGACTTTTACCATTTTCAGCTTCTGTTGGCACCCCCTGTTCAGGGACTGAAACCCCCCACCAAGAAGACCAGAGTCCCGGGAACACAGAGTTTCGCAGATGAGACATCTCCTTAAACAAGCCGAACCTCCTAAAAAGGTTCCCAGACCACTGGATCCTAAGTCTTCAGATTTGACTTGTTCAGAGACCTCTCCTTCTTGACCCCGTGCCCCATAGTTTTGAACAGAGCCAGTCTCCCTAAGACTCAGATCACCCTTTCTCCAATTGCCTAAAAGAACTTTTAGGCCGCTTCCTCATCCATCAGGTCTACCCATAGTTTTTTGGAAATTGAGGTCAATAGAATGATGAGCCAATTTCTCAGCACAGAAATCCAGTTGAGGGTTTTACCAGCTCTGCCCCCCCAATGGATCCATGAGCCGCCATACTGCCTTTGTCCCAGTTGCTCCTTCTCCGATCTGGCCAACCACTTCAGAGTCCTCTGATCCAAAAGTCCTGAGAGTAGAGAAGTGTGATCCGATAGTACCTGTTACTTCGACTGCAACCATCTCACTGACCTGCTCTAACCATGTTGGAGCAGGATGGTTTTCGGAGCAGAAGCCTTGACGTCTGATCCAAGGGGTTGACTTTGACTCTGAAGCTTTCAGAGCCATTGCTTCCCCTCAGAGCTTCTGCATTCAACAGCTTGGCACAAACTCCAACCCTTGAAGCAATGGACCCATGGGACTCTGGGGTTGTATGCTGTGAAATCTTCAGCTCCAGAGGGATTGCCTTTAACATCCCCTGGTCCTTCCGCCTTTGAGGTGGTGAAGAGGGTTCTCTCTCTGCCCAGGAGAGCCCAACTCTGGCATCCTCTGATCCGTGCCCCACTCCCTTGGATCCTGTGTCTGAGTCCTCTCTTCTACTACCACCAGGACAGCCACTGCAGAAGAGCTTTCAATCTGTTCCACCTTTGGAGCTCCTTTTTTATTCTGATACCTCCCATGAGCATCCCACTGAGGAGGTTCCTCGTAAGAGAAGAGTGCAAGAGGTGTTTGGTTTCTCCCTAAGAATCTGTCAGAGTGCACTGATTTTGATGAGGAAAAGGGTCCCCAAGATCTCCACCCGAAGACATCTCATTTGGAGACATTCTTGAAATCCTTTGCTAGAAAGATTATTGGTCTGCCCACAAACCTACCCAGGAGGTATTGGTCTTTTTGGAAGCTTCCGGGTCTGACCCATCTACATATTGGATCCCCCACCCTCCACAGATGACCTTATTGATTTCATCTCCGGCAGGGCAGGAAATTAGCTGGATGCTGTGGAACCCATCCTTAAGCATGCAAACAAAATCCATAGTGCTCCTGCAGACAGACCACACTGGACCAAGGGTATCCCCATAGATGCCATGGTTGTTGTGGCATCCACCAAGACGGAGCTAGCCGAGCAAAGCTCCACTGTCCATCCCCCTAGCAGAGAGTAGGGCCTTGGACAGGTTTTGTAAGCAGGTTTACGCTTCAGCCACCTTCCCATTGCAATCACTGACCTACCTGGCACACTTCACCAGACTACAGAGTGACTTAGTCAAGGAATGCTCTAACTCTGCCCCAGGGTCCATGTCTGCTGAGGAACAGAAAACCTTTACTTCCAGGATGGCCACCCTATAATCTATGTCAGACATACCCATGAGATTATTCTCGCATGCTACAGAGACTACATCAAGGGCTGCTAGTCCTGGCATTGTCCTAAGGAGTCATGCCTGGATGCAGCTTTGTGACTTCACAGAACCTTTCAAGGCATCCTTCATTAATGCACCTTTTGATGAATCATCATTGTTTGTTCCCACATTTAGACACACACTCCCATATTGAGAAAAACTGAAAGAACTTGTCTACCATTGGAATCTGTTTTTCTACCCCACAAAGACCTTTCTCCAGGAACCAGTGTGGTGTAAAAAGATGTGGTTCAAAAAGTCTCAAGGTTCTTTCCAGGAATCACAGGGAGATTTTTCCTCCAGTGGCAGAGGGGAAAACGACTACAGTGGTAGACGCCACCCACATAGCAGAGGGGGTCCACAAAATCAGGGATCTCAAGATTCATTCTCGGACAGATCTTTCCAGCTCTCCTGATGAGAAGTTGCCTTCCCTGGAGACATTTGGGGGGTGCTTATCCTTGCACCCAGATGCCTGGTCAGCCATCACAAATGATTTTTGGGTGCAAATGATCATACCCAGAGAATAATTCATCCCATTTTTACAACTCCCCAAACTAAAGAAAAATCTCCCCAATGTCCCACCCAATCAGAGGGAAGCAGCAGTATTATAAATTACAAAGCTGCTAGAAAAGTCACCCAGAAAGTCCCACCAGACCAAATCTCATCTGGAATCTACTCAAGGTTCTTTTTAGTGGCAAAAAGACAGGTCCAAAATTGGCCTCAGGTCCCATAACATTCTCGAACATGTCAGTAAAGAACTTGAAATTCCTGATGGTCGTGGTCCAGTCCATTTTACCACTACTACAAAAGGATGATTGGATGTGCTCAGTTGACCTATAAGATGTGTACTATTATATCAAAATGAACAGATGCTCCAGAAGGTTTCTCTGTTTCTGGCTGGGAGCCCATCATTATCAATTCATAGTACTCCCCTTTGGTCTCACCAAAGCCCCCAGGGTGTCACCAAATGCATTGCAGTAGCAGCAGCCCAATTAAGACTGCATGGATTCAATGCATTTCTTTATCTAGATGACTGGCTTCTGACTGCATCAGCCAGACATGTTCTAATACAAGCCATAGATTATGTGCTACATCTAGCTCCCACTTCAGTTATCACAGTCAACATGCATAAATCTCAGCTACAGCCGGTAATGATGTAGACCTCATAGGAGCACATCTGGACACAGCCAGTTGCCTAGCCTACCTACCTCCTGACAGGATTTCCACGGTAATATTGCATATCAGACAAGTTCTGGCTATGCCAACATCCACAGCAAATCTAGTCCTCGGAGCATTAGGTTCATTGGGTGCCACAGTAACTGATACTAACGGCACAATTGCATATGCAAATTCTGCAGTGGACTCTGGAGGTCCAATGGTCCTTACATCAGTACCTACTAAATCATGTTATAAAAGTTATCCTGAGTGTGTACATGGACTCTCTTATATGGTGGCTCCACTCAGAAGTCGTCTAACAAGGATGTCCCTTTGTTCTTCCTCCCCCCAATGCCACGTTGACCACGGATGCCTCCCAGTTGGGTTAGAGAGGGCATTATCTGGGTCAGTCAGTCCAAGGCACATGGTTGACACAGGAGACCAATTTACATATCAGTGTTCTAGAGATGAGCAGTGCTTCTAGCATTGCAAACCCTTCAGAGGTTTCTCCCTCAAGGACTGTTGAATACAAATGGACAACAGGTCAGTAGTATGGTACATCAACAAACAAGGAGGAAGCAGATCTTGCCCACTTTGTCAAGAAGCAATGAGGGTTTGGCAATGTTGATTTCTTCCAACCACTTCATAACCATAGTGTGCATTCTGAGAAGTCCAAAATTCTAATGGATAGGCTCAGCAGTATTATCCTGATGCCTCATGAGAGTCTGCTGCGACCCCTGTGCATCCCCTTCCAACAAGTGCAGCAGGCTTTTTGCCCTGATCCATCCACAGGGACAGTCAGAGAGATGCTCTTGTCTATGTTTGGCCCTGCAGTCGTCTTTATGCTTCCCCTCCCCTTCCCCCATCCCCAAATTCCTCCAGAAAAAGAGCAAAGTGATCCTTATTGCTCCCTTTTGACCTCGACAGGTCTGGTTTCTCTTCCTTTGGTCTCATCTAATATCCCCTCCATGGACACTGGAACCAAATCTAGATCTGTCCCATCCATCAGGGCAGATTCACCCAGATGTTTCAGGACTAAAACTAACCACATGGTTTACCCGTCTGATGATGGCTAGAAATAACAGGCTTTCATCCTTGGTTCAGAAGATTTTGATATCCTGACACAAAGCTTTTACTAGAAAATTCTATAAGTGCAGATGGAAGAGGTTCTCTATATATGGGCTCAGCAAAAAACACTTTGACCCCTTCACAGCTTCCATTCTGGCAGTTTTAGATTTTCTTGCTTCAATTTTCCAAGGTGGAGCAAGTTTTTCTTCTCAAAGTGCAGCTGCAGCCATCTCAAATTTTCACATTGGAGAAAACTCATCACTTGCGTCATCCAAATTGTGTAAGGCCTTTCTTAGGTTTACCTTCTTACTTAACAAAGAAAAAAATAATAAATCAACAACTGATAAAAACCAAAATTGAAGACTCTAAGATTGAAGTATCTAAAGGTATCCATGTCAATGCGGCCATCTAAGTCCCTAACAAAACCAGAAACTTTACGGATTGCCCCATTCATCTCATTCAGAACCTAGATTTACTTATAGACTGGGTTTGAACCTGAAGGAGATTTTGGAACAAGGGGGTAATTCCATTTATAAACCCCATTGTGGCATGTATAAATGTGAATCTTGTTCTTGGTGTAAATATATTAAAACTGCTGGTTCCATCCAAATAAGGAAGCATAGGATTTATATTAATAATAAATTCAATTGCAACTCTAAAGGGGTGATTTATTTGGGAATCTGTGCCCTTTGCACATCATTTTATGTGGGCAAAACCGATAGAAGCTTCAAGAATCGTGTTCGTGAACATATTTATGCTATTAATAAACAGAATCCCCTTAATGCTTTGGCTAGACATGTTACACATAACCCTGGTCACAACTTTCAGTTTGTGATTATTGATTGTGTTTATAATACTGAGAGGGGAGGTCCATCTAGCCTAAAACTGGAAGAGAAAGAAATTTTGTGGCAGCTTAAGCTTGATGCAAACACACCACCAGGGCTGAATGAAATGATTTCAATTAAAAGTTTGTTGAAATTAAAAGCACTTTGCAGGTAGTTGGTAGTATTATGTATATGTATTTATGCATATACATGTATTATATTTTATAATGGGTATACATTTTTAATAATCATGTGGTTAACATTTAGTTATTTGGTTCTATATGTGTATTATTTTTTTCTTTAAAAGTTAAGTGTTTTATTGAATAATTGAATTATACAATTATGACATCATATTGTATTGCACTATTTAAAGAATGTAATATGTTGGCTGTTTTATCTGAAGAAGTTTACAATTTGCCAGTAAACGAAAGCGCTAATCAACTTGAACAGTTGCCAGTGTGGTTTGTCTTCAATTTTGGTTTTTACCTTCTTACTTAGACCTCCTGTAAAGGGCCCCACTTCTCCTTGGGACTTAACCATGATCTTACAAGCTCTTGTTAATCCCCTTTTTGAAACCTCAGCCAAAGTTTACTTAAAATACCTTTCTTCGAAGACTGCATTCTTGGTAGCTATTACTTCAGCTAGAAGAGTATCTGAATTGCAAGAGCTGTCATCCAAACCTCCATACTTTTTTTGCATAAAGATAGGGTGACCTTGTGTACCAGTCCTTCCTTTCCTTTTTACCCCAAGTTGTCTCTGAAAACAGTATCAATCAAGTCATCAGCCTACCATTATTCTTTATAACTTTTCAAAACAAAGGTGAATATAATTTTCATCTTCTAGGTGTTCATAGACCATTGAGTTTTTATTTAGATTGGACAAAATCATTTAGAAAATCTGGCCAGCTTTTTGTTGCCTTCAGTTAGAAAGGGAGGGCCAGTTTCCAAAAGCAGACTGGTTAAGTGGATAGCAGATTACAATTCTCATGTGTATTCTTATGTGGGTATTACATTTCCTAAATATTTGAAAGCGCATTCTACTAGATCAATTTGTACATCTCAGGCCTCCTGGTCCAGACTTTCTATTGATGACAGTTGTGCAGCTGCTTCTTGGTCACACCCCCATATCTTTACTGCACATTACAAACTGGATATTTGTAGAAATAGAGCTGCTTTTGGCTTTGCAGTGCTCTGGAATACTCTAACATGAAAGCCACCCGAGGTTGTTGTAGCTGGGGACTTTGTCCCACAGGTTGAGGAATGAATGAAAATGACAACATCAGATAAAGAAGTTATGTACTCACCATAATGTTCCATCTGTGTATTTTCATTCTTCCTCAGCCTTAACCCCCTCCTTCCCCCTGTCCATGATTGAGAGACCTGGTGGATATGCCTGTAGGAACCATGGTACCGTTTGAGCTCCTGAACTTTATGCTATGACTTTCTATCAGTCCATTATCTATATATAAATGTAGCTAGACTGTAAATGTGTTAGCAGCAAACTTGGTCTGAGATATTCTGGGAGAGTGAGGCATTATGGATAAGGGAGAAGCTTGAGAATTAGATCCTAGAGCTTTGAAAACCGGCATAGTCGGATCCGATGATTGGATCTGAACCCATGGGTTGAGAAAGAATGAAAATGGACAACACAGGTAGAACATTGTGGCGAGTATATAACTTCTTCGTTTACTTGGACCATCCTCCCACTTTTTTTTTCACTTGTATGTTGTTGGCTTGTTTCTTTGCTTCTCTGCCAAGTCAGGTTTCAGAGGTCTTGACGCAAGTTCTCGTTGTTTTGACTCTTATCACGGAATCTCTTGCTGCGGTAATCTTATGGTACTGTCTTTCCTGAAAGTAGTGGTTTCTGCTCTGGAAGTCATGAGACAGTTTTATCCTTTACTTTAATTGTGCAGTTTCTGAACTTTAGTTTTCAGAGGAGAGGTATGCACAGCTTGTAGTCCTGCATATGGGCTTGCCTAAGTTGTTTTGTGGTTAATTCAAAGGGATTGAGAATAACTGTGTAGTTTTTGAGATTGTGGCAATTGCTGAGGTTTACATTCCCTAGCTACTGTCAGGCTCTTAAATGTCACACTTTGTATCTTCCGAGCACAGGAGCATTCGCTACAAACTAGACTGCAGTTGTATATTTAAGCATGCATCCCTACTGTATAGTTTTTTTGCAATTAAGTGAAGAATTAATTTACAAAATGATGGCAATCTTTGACTTTCAGACTTCATGTCCTGCACAGGATGCATGGTAATACGGGACCTTTTGTTTATAAGAGTAATGTATTTAGATTAAGTACAAGGCAGCTCTGGAGTGCGGTGTACTTGTTCAAAAGCAAGGAGATTAAAACACTATGAACTATTGATTTTTAGCTTGTCCAGATTTTTTGGTGCCATGAACTTAACCATGTTGTGAACTGCTGCTGGCTTTTGTAGTCCTGAATGGCTTAAAAGTGCTTGACTGATCGATGATAGTTTGGTGGAGGGTTTGTTTTGCAGTTGCAAAATCCTAAATTAACGCTGAGAAATACAGGGTCGAGTGCTGATGAGATGCTTTTTTACTTACAGGTACAGAATTCAATCTTCCTTGGTTTCTTTCGTGGCTCAACCCCCGTAAGGAAATAAACTTACCATGATAGAACTAGGATCTTTGATCCAATCCCTTGGATCCAAAGTTGCTAGAGTCTCCGTCCGATCTCCAGTCCTCCTCAGATCTGACAGGTTTGGTCCCCTGGAGTGTTCCCGCTTGCCTGATGGTCTCCATTGGATCCTTAGCCTTCTGATCAGGCTATCTGTGTCTGTTGCTATGGGACAGCTTCCGTCTCTATATTTGTACAGATTCCTTCGATCCTGTTGTCTCCTGCCATCGGATCCGATAGATCTGATAATTTTTTCTTCCTCCTCCTCGGATCCTAAGACTGGGATGCAATGAAAGTTAGTTGCCCACAGAGAGCTGTGCAGTTTTTCAGATCCAGCTCCTTCGGATCTGGAGCTACTAGACTGTTGTGTTTTTCTTTGGATCCGAGGCACTGCTCCACTCCAATGGCTTCATTATTTGTTGTTTTCTGCAGCATACCTCTCAATTGTACAGATTCTGGCAGAATGTCCATATTTTTACTTTATAAAATTGTGGTTTTCTGGCACATTAGTGGCAGATAACTAGACTGAAGTTAGAAAATGACAGACATTTGCGTTTCAGACTTCATACCCTTCATAAATTCATGCTAATGCAAAACTTGTTCTAGCCAAGTTTGTAAGAGCAATATTTAAAATTTCTCCCTATTTTGGGCTCTCTCTTATTTATGGCTTTGTCCAGATTTCTTGCTCTAAAAAGTTGAGAGGTATGTTCTGCAGCCAGTTCCTTGTAAGGTCTCCTGGCTATCCGGATCTTTGAAGAATGTCTGGCTCATGCCCTTTATTCTGTTCCTCATGATGTATGCGAGTTAAAATATTATATGCATTTGACTTCCAGACTTCATGTTCTTCAGAGGAATACATGCGAGAACAATCCTATTCTACCAGACTTTTAATTTTAGGAGATCATCCTTTGGAGATGTTTGTCTTTGAGCCTTTGTCCCTCTACTTTGTCAGGCTTTCTCCAGAGAGTTTTGCTTTAAGGGGTTAAGAGCTGTGCTCCTTGTCCTGCATATGGAGATCTTGTCTGTCCACTTTATGGTGGATACGGGGAGACTTTCACCAAGTCTGCCTTTTCTGGTCCAGTGTCCAGTTTATTCCTTGGAATCTTGTTTTGGAGGCTGGATCTCTGTTCTCTCTGCAGGTTTGTTCCAGTTCCCTTTTTGAATTTTGGTGGCAATGAGTAGTCCTGTGCTAGTCTGGCCATTGCCTCAATTTTTCAGTTCCTGCCTCTGTTTCACTACGGTGTTCTTTTTCCAAGGGGAATTCCCCCTGGGGAGTGCAGTTGCTGGGTGCTGGTATTCTGGCTCCTCTATGGGATTTCTCATGGATGAGAAGAAGATGGCACTGGTTTTCCATTTTCGGTGTCCCCTTCTCTTGCTCACCTGTTGAGTGTGGACATTGCACTAAGCATGGTGGTAGTGAATTATGTCAACAAACAGGAACTGGTGTTCAAAGTTCCTCTATCCATCCTCCTACCAGTAAGCCTGGAACTGTGGACAAATTTGGATAGCATTAATTCACGAAAGATGCTTCCATGGTGTGGTGGTCTACTACCCGCACCTTACCTAGACTTTATAGGGCTGTGAGATGCAACTTTTTATATCCTCCCAAACTGAGGGCACTTTACAACCAAATGGCCCTTACAAAAAAAATGTGGCTAAAGACTCTTGGGGTCTCTCTGGATTCATATGAGAACAATTCCTTCAACGGCAGGGAGGATTTTTTTTCTTTTACAGGTGTCCCTGTGGAGGCAGAGGAGGTCCATAGAACCCGGTTTTCAGATGTCCCTTCTTTATAGGTCAGCATTCTGAAGCATCACTCGACTCTCCACCTGTCGAGTCTTTGGGAATCATGTTTTTCTACCGTCTGGACTATAATACAGACTGACAAACTACATCTAGAGTGCCCAATATCAGAAGTCTCTACATGCCCCTTTTTCCCAGCATTTATTCAGTCAAAGAGTATGCAGTTCAACAGACTCAAACTAAAGGGAAAAAAATGGGATCCTGAGACCAATCCTAAATCTAGCTAATCTTGATTACTTGTCAGGAGTCAAAGTTATACATGTTTTACTGTTCAATTCATCCTGCTTTGTTTTTGTAAGGTTGGTTGAATTTACTCCATGTGTCTCCTGAAAACACATCACAGCATCAAAATAGATGAGCATTCCAGGAGTCATCTGCCTTTTTTGACTGGGAGACTGTTGCTACCCATTCAGATCACTGCCCCTTACACTCGTGACAAAACCCCAAGATGTTACCTAATGATTGGGTGGTGGTGGCAGCTTACATGAGACTAGAAGGATTCCAGCTGTTTTTCATATACAAATAGCTAACTTCTTACTGCCCTAGCCAAACCTTAACTTTTACAAGCCAACACCCTCCTAATTCCTTGACTTTACGGAAAATATAGCCAAATGAAGAGAGACTCCTGTACAGAATCAGCATTATTATTTTTTTTTTTTTTTTTTTTTTTTTTTGTAGGAACTCAGTTGGATATTATGACTTGGGTGCATCTCCACTTTAAGAAGTCAGATATCGTATTTAACATTTAATCGTATGTCACATTCAGCCAAAAAAACAAAAAAACGCACACAAATTTGCAAACATGTTTTTCGTTGGTGGTCCCAGACAGTGTACAGGTCTTTTTAGGCAAACCAATTTCTTTTCCTCTTCCATTAACTACGGGTACCCCGACGCTTCCCAACAATGGTAGGGGCTCATAGTAAGTTAAACATGGTCCAATTACACCGTCCCCTTGGGGACCATTCTCTTGATTGTCCCCAGACATGAGTGGTTCTTCTACCGCTGGTAGACTTCCAAGCCCCCCCCCCCGAGGAACTGTTGCAATATACACACTTTGCTATGATTCCCCCACCATGGGGGTGTCCTGAGGGATACTCTGGCTCAAGACTGACCTCCGGTCTCATACCTTTTTATACTGTTTTGGAGCTTTTCTCCCCTGGCCTCTGCTAAAAATGGGCAGCCTGCCCAGTCGAGCTCTCCCAGTCGAACTCTCCCAGTAAACAAATATAAAATAAAAGAAATTGTTTCTACTTCACAGGACCAGACCATACAGAAAGTCTATCCAGCTGTTTGTCCTTTATTGATTAACCACTTAGTTCAGGCAGTCTCCAATATTACCCTGCCTGACCTAATGGATTACTCTCTGTATTTTGCCGATTTATTCCCAAAATGGTCTGGAATTGACTTGTCATCCTAGAGCCCATTCTACCAAACTGGATTTTTCCAGACCTTCCATTGAGATAGCTATGCTGCAGCCTCTTGGTCAAAGACTCATACCCCTGTGGCTGATTACAAGTTAACATTATTTCCAGAAGCAGACCTCCTTTTGGTTTGACAATACGCTCTCTCATATCTTTCTGGAGGGCCTCCCAAGAGTTGCATTGTTGGGGACTCTGACCCATCAGAATGAAAAGGACAACATCAGATTTAGGAGTTACCTATTTACCATAACTTAGCATCTCTGTTGTCCATTTTCATTCTTCCTCACCTTCCCTCCCAGCCATCCCCTGACCTTGTCATTCCTGTAAGGATATTGGATGATAGAGAAGATTTCATGTTCCTTATCTGAGCCTGTCTGTATAAATCAGTAGGCAGCAAACTCTATCTGAGGAGTTAGGGATGATGTGCATTATGGGAAGAGGGAGGAGCACAAGACTAGGATCCAAAGAAATGGAAATGCTTCTGAGTCAGATCTGAGGGTTGGATCTGAGACCCATCAGTGAGGAAAAATGAAAATAGACAACACAGATGCTAAGTTATGGTAAGTACATAACTCATTGTTAATCATATTGATCACTGCTGTAGTAGTTGTAGTATATGAGTTGTATCCTGCCAAGGGTATAACAGTTGGCCAGCTACCAAAGCTTCAGAGCACCTTTCATGTGTCCAAACCATCAAGTAGCTCAAGCTGAGTAGCAAAGACAAGTTTGGTTGCGAAGCTCTTCAGAGCTTTACTGCCTCCAAAGAGTACATTCCTCCAAGACTTTTGAGGATCAACAGTTGGCTTGTGATTTCCTTTGCTGGGCAGTTAAGTTCCCTTTGGGGGGAAAAACTTCATTTTTTTCTTAATTTTTGTGGATATTTTATTAAATTTCTCTTAAGGAAAGTTGTTTTAAAGCTAGGAGTGTTGTGTTTTATTGGATTGTCTCAAGACTGTAACATAGTTTTCTAATGGAGCACTCATTTTCTTTGTCAGTTTAAAAGTAGTGTAAAGTAACTGAAAAAATGTTTTCTGTGAGGAAATCGTGTTTTTCTTTTGTGGGGCTTGACATAGTGTTTTAAATTCCTTTTTACTGTATTTTTTCCTGTCAAAAATAACTTTTGTAGACTGGTAGTGTTTATCGGCAGTTGCTGCTCCTCTTCGCTGGGAATGGGCCCCATTTTCAGCTTGACTATGGAACAGACTACCAATCCCATGGTCGGTCCTTCTTCCAGCCACAAAATGAAAGTTAAGCAAGCCACCTTTGTGACCACAGCAGGCTGGCAGTTTGCTTCATCTGCTGGTGGGTGACTCTGATGTGGCCATTTGGTGTACCTCAGACCACAATCTTTTACCACAAATACCTCTGGTGTAGCACCTACAGCCACTATAGACCAAGGGCTAGCCAATTCCTTTGCGGCTGTCTGGGTTCCCTTTAGTGGGCAAAAAAGTACCACTCTTGTCAGTCCTGGGAGCAGGAACAGGGAAGGTTTCCCAGATATGTCAGAATGCTGTATCCATCCCTGGGGAAGCAGCTGTTGCCATTAGTAACACAGCTGGCCTCAGTTTTCCTGTCAAAAAGAAACGGAAAACCAAGCACATATCGTCTACTCCTCCTCCAATTTCTTTGGATAGGAGCAGTTTACTTGGTGTGGCTCAGTGTTTGGTGGTAAAATAAAGAGTTATTCCCCTTTTTCTGAAGAGATTCAAGAATCTGAACCTTAATAGGAAGATGCATGGATGGATACATACAGAGTTTTTCCCTCAGATTTCTGATTCGTATCCCGAGGAGAGCTCAGTTTGCTTTCTCCTTGTGGGGGTTTCTCTGAGCCTTTTGTTAGAATGTGCCAGTGTTTTCAGTGGGAGAACACTGAGGTTTCCCAGTCTCTCAGAAATTACTGTGAGTTGTTACAGAAATGTTTTCTGGAGCCTACACCCATTCCACCTGTTTTGTCTGCTGTAGAGGATTTCTCTCTCACTGCCTGCAATTTTCCTGATGGTCTGTCAGCTGCCCCTAAAAAGGCAGGCAGGAAGTATAAAGTTCCTCAGTCTTTTCAGTTTTTATACACTATTCCCAAACCTGACCCATCAGCTGTAGCTCTAACTGATCCCACTGCTGCTACGCACTTAACTTATTCTAATCCTACTCTTAATGATAATGATGGGGAAATTACTGACAGGTATGGGAAAATGTGTTCTGCAACTTTAATTTTCAGAATTTTGGACTGTCTGGCTCCTATGTTAAGGTTTGTTCTGAAACATTGTGAAAGCATGAGGAATGTTATATCTGCAGATTTGATGTCTGTTCAGTCGTCATTTAACTTGTGGGTCTTTATTCTGACCTCGGAACCGACTTTGCCGTTAGCATGCTAAAGCTTCCAAGCTAGAGCTCCCATCTTACCCATACTCCCTCACTCCTCCCAGATGCCTCAGATCTCATTTGCTGCGTATCAGCAAAGCATCTTGGTCTGGTTAGAGCTCCTCTGTGGGTTCCCTTTCAGCATTTTGTTTGTGATCATGAGTTTGCTTTTGACCTGTTTCTTTAAAACCTACCCTTCTAGCTTTTCTGTATTAGTAAAAAAAAAATTTTGTCTTGTATTATCTGCTGCATTTTTGCTGTTGTGCCTTTTTCCCCCCGTCTTACTTTCCTTTACTGTGTCAGAGAAATCTGACAAACCTGTTGGTTTTAAAAAAATGCACTTCCTGTGGGTACAAGATCCCTGTATCTGATGCCCACAGGAATGCATTTACGGTCTGGGACTGGCACACTTTGACGTGTTATGCTCTACCTGCAGAGCCTTCCTTCCCCGGGCTTTAAAGGGCTTATTCCACCTCTTTCTCCAGCTGTCCCATCTGCCTCAGTGGCTCAAACCCCTGCCAAGAAATCCAAGGAGGCCAGGGACTGTAAGAAACAGTCCCAGGACCGCTCAGCTTTAGTTCTGTCAGAACCTCCCCAAAAGGTCCTGAGACCCTTGGAGCACAGTCCTTTGGCTCCAGTCTCTGCACTGGCTCCTCCGTCCTGTGCCCTGGTCGTCTTGGGGCCGGAATCAGTGGTGCCGAGTACATCCCCTCGAGATGGCTCTCCCAGACTTTGCTCAAGGCCCTCCTCTGTTTCCTCTTCCATCAAGTCCTCTAGGAGCCTGTCAGAAAATAAGGTGGACAAATTGATGATGAGATTTTTCCATACACAGATTCGGATTGGGGTAATTCCAGCTCCTTCCCCTGTGGGATTTGTGAGCAGAGGTTCCCCTTGCAAAATAGTATCTCCTTCTCCGTTCTAGCCTTCAGCTTCAGAGCTGCCGGATCAGTCAGTCTCAGGGGCTGGTTTGTCAGTTCCTATAGCCTTGTGCCAACTCGTATGCTAACCTTGTGTTAGCATATTGGGAGAGTACTTGTATTATGACAAACACTTTTTATAGTGACCATATTAAGTTCTATAAACGCTTTGTAGACTGTCTTTTTTACATGGACTGATACTGAAATTGAGTTAAGGAATTTATTGATTATATAAATGGTACTACTGACTTCTTGATGTTTGAATATAAAAGTTCTGATGTTCGGATAGAATTTTTAGATGTACAAATAATTAAAGGAGGCGATACAATACATTCTGAAGTATATAGAAAGTCCTGTTGGAAGAATAGCATTCTACATCGTAGTAGTATGCATCCACAGCATATCTATTGTAACATTGTAAAACGTCAGACACTTAGAATGAAACGCCTTACCACTGATGATGAAAGTTATAGGATGAAGCAGGATATGCTGGCTGACAATCTTTTATCAAGGGGATACAGCAAAAATGAAGTAGGAGTGTATCAAGTGAAAATGTCTATGAGAAAGGGGAAAGGAAAACCCTTCCTCTATAAGAACCAGGGTAATACTGATAGTGCCAACAACAATGAGCAACGAGCCAATGTAAATAGGATGATAATCCCCTATTCTAATAAGAATTTGAAGATTAAAGATGTCATTAGTAAAAACTGGGGTATTTTAACCACTGATGACAGAATTGCTGAGATAGTGGGATCAAGACCTAGCTTTTCGTATAAAAACAAAATCATTGAAGAGATTGTTGTGTTTTGAAAATAATATGAAGGGATCAGTTCTGTCTAGCAGGCTAGGCACTTTCCCTTGTAGAGGGTGCAACCAATGTGTTTATATGTCAGGTAGCAGTTGCTTTATACATCCAGATACAGGCTATGAATATAGATTCAATTTCTACGCTGATTGTAAATCTAGAGATTTAGTATATCTGGCTGTCTGTCAGACATGCTGGTTTTTTTATATAGGAAAAACAAATAAGAGTCTCCGAGAACATGTCCGAGAACATGCATATGCGAACAACAGAGAGGATGATCACAATGCACTAGCTCGAAATGTCCTAAATGTAGGGGTGTTGCACAAGTTTAAATTCAGTGTTTTAGAACTGGTTAAAAAGACTGAGAGACTAAATGATATTAGGAATCGCACCGAGGAATGTGAGAATAGGTGGATACTCAAACTCCAGGGCCACAAGGGTCATGGACTCAATGAGAAGGTGACTTTAAAACCTTTTCTAGCAGCACGTCCCTATTCACATTAAATTCATAAATCTACATGTGTGTAAATTTATGTGTGCATAAGTTTTAGTTTATAGAATGTTTTAGGTGTTATATATTCTTACAGATATATATATTTTTAATTTGTGTTCAACATATTTTAGTGAGATATCATGGTGATGTAACCAAGTTGGTCATGTTTGGTCCATATTTGTATGCAGTACTATTTAAATGAATTGTGGTTTAGTGCAGTTAAAGTCTGAAGAAGCGTTATATGGATGTGAAAGCGCTTACTCTATACTGCAGTCATTAAAGGTGTTTTTTTACATTTCTGCTGTGGTGAGCTTCATCTGTTTTTTGGTATATTTGATTTTGTTCTGAAGAGGCTCCCTATCCAGGGCTGTTTGTTTGTTGTTCTATAGGTCCTATAGTCTTTTCAACTTTGAGCCCGACTGCTTCCTTGATTTGCTTGGTGCCGACTGTGTCAGGGCCGAGCGCCTCTTGGAACCGAAGCCTCAACATAGAGTCCTGAGGGGGTGACAGCATTGTACAGTTCGGCGCTGACTTCCCCTCTCGGTATGAGGGCTGCTGGTGATTGGAGACTGTCTGTTTCTGACCATTTAGGGCAGGGGAGGCTTCCTCGGGACTCGAAGTCTCTCAGCCTTCAGAATGGTAGAGGAGGTCCTCTTTGCTCCTAGGAGACTCCCATCTCCTACAGTATCAGATCCACTCCTTTCCCTCCTGTGCGCTGTCTGAGACCTCACTTCTACCATTGGGGCAGTCGGCCCTTCAGATCCTTCAATCTCTTCCACTTGTGGAAGCCCAGACTACTTCAGAGCACCGCACCAAGGAGGCTCCTTGAAGTAAAAGTGCAAAAGGAGACACCTAGATTCCCCAGAGAAATCTCTCATGACAGACACTGATTTAGATGAAGGGGAGGGGTCCCCTAAATCTCCATCTGATGTCTCCATTGGAGACGATTTGGAAATACTTTCAGAGGTGGCTGGTCTGCCCCAAACTACACCCCAGATGAGTCAGTGTTCCTGGAGGCCTTTGGGACCAGCCCCTCTACATCATGGGTGTCACCCCCCCCCCCCGCAGACCCCTAGTGGACCTGCTGTCTGCAAGGGTATGGAATGAACCAGACGCTGCAGAGCCGATACCAAAGAGAGCTGACAAAATTCTCTGTGCCCCTCAGGATAGGCGCCACTGACTAAGGCCATTCCAGTAAATGCCATGGTGGTTGCAGCAACCACCAAGAAAGAACTTGCCCAGGAAAGCTCTACTGTCCATCCCCCTAACAGGAAGTCTAGGGCTGTGGACAGATTTGTAAAAAGGGTCAATGCTTCTTCCACATTTGCTCTCAGAGCATTGATCTATCTTTCCCACTTTGAGGGACTTGCTTAATTCATTCAGGAAGTTTGCACTGTAGCTTCCAATGGGCAGAGCCTAAACCTTTTGACAAAAGCAAATTATGTCCAGACATATTAAACAATTGTTTATATCTCTGGAGCCATAGGGGTTATGAAAGAACTGTAAATAGCAAACACTTCAAGGCAAATTATTTTTGTAGTGGTAGTATTCTTTACATTCTAGGTCTTAAACTGAATTTTATAAGTCACAATAAACACTATTACATTTGTAATAGTTTGTAAATAACTTACAATATCTCAGCAACCACTCATGTTGCACACAAAATGTCAGCAACATTTTATTCATCTAGCGGAGAGCTTTCCAACAAATCTAAGAAGTTCTGTCTGTGTTACTTGGTGGTTGAGATATTAAGAAGAATGTGAAAATTATATCTCAAGTTAATATCATAAAAAAACTGTTAATATTTATTTACCTGCATTAGAGAGATCAAATATTAATGCAGTTGAGTTTGCCATTATGTAAGCTTTAAGATTAAATATTTTAAATCCCTGTACATAGCATGAACAAGCAATATTTGATGCCTAGAGGTGTTGACTGTAGATGTACTAATGAGGTGTCACTTGGATGTAATGATTTAAGGAACTCTGTAGCTCCCGCCCTGAGTCCATGATGGCAGCGGAACGGAACTCCTCCTCCTATAATGCCACTGTTTCGATCCATTTCCAATGCGTCCATGAGGCTCATCTCTCACTCAGTTGAGGGCACCTCTAGGGCAGCCAGTTCTGGCATTCCCATTCGGCATCATGCCTGGATGTGGCAGTGTGACTTTGCAGAACCTTTTAAGGTGTCCTTCATTGCCCCCTTCGATGGCCCCCCCCTCTTTGGCCTACAGTATGAGACGCACACTCCCGCAGCGAGAAAGATGTAAAGACCCTGTCTGCTGTCAGAATCCACTTCTGTACCCTGCAAAGGTCCTTTTCCAAGAATCAGCGTGGGGGGGGGAGAAGTTGAGGGAGATTTTTCCCCCACGGACAGAGGAGGAAATACTGCCCACGTGGTAGAGGAGGTCCGGTAAATCAGGGATCTTGGGATTCACCTTTGGAGGAATTCTTGCAGCATCCCTGAAGCATTGTCTGACTGTCCATCTCTGGAAGCAGTTGGGGGACATTGTTCCTTGCATCTAAAAGACTGGTTGGCTATCACAAATGACCGATGGGTGCAAGGAATTATATCCAGAAATTACTCCATTCCCTTTTCAAAACTCCCCAAGCCAAATCAACACCTCCCCGATGTTGCACCCAGTCAGGGGGGGGGGGGGGCAGCTTTGAAAATCACAAAGTTGCTTCAAAAAAAGTAATCCAGGAGGTCCCTCCGGATTAATGTGGATCAGGAATTTACTCCCGGTTCTTTTTAGTTCCAAAGAAATCAGGGGACCTCAGGCCCATACTGGACCTAACTTATCTAAACAAATTGGTAAAACACATGAAGTTCAGGATGGTCATGGTTCAGTCCCTCTTTCCCTTTTTCTTCATAAGGATAACTGGATGTGCCCGATAGACCTCAAGGATGCATACTATAGCAACAAAATGAACAGATTCTCCAGAAGCTACCTCTGTTTCAGGCAAGGAGCCAGTCGCTACCAGTTTTGTATGTTTCCATTTGGTCTCACCACAGCCCCCAAGGTGTTCACCAAATACATGACAGTAGTCGCAGCTCAATTCAAACTGCAGATTCCACATGTTTCATTATCTGGATGATTGGCTTCCAGTTGTACCAACCAGGCATTTGCCGATCCATGCCAGGAACTTTCTCTTACAGCTGGCTCCAACCTTAGGGATCGCTATACATCTTCAGAAGTCGCAATTACAACCAGTAAAAATGATAATTTTGTTGGAGCCCATTTGGACACAAGCAAAACCCTGCCTACCTTCCTCCTTGGACATATGCTAGCTGTTCTAGTTCCACCAGCAAATATTGTCCACAGGCGTTGGGCTCTATGGCCACAATGATACAATGATAACAGTACTGACAGCTTGCTTATACATGTGTTCTTCAGTGTTTGTTGTCAGTTCAGTGGTCCCTTCTGCACCAACCTCTGAATCATCCTATAAGACCGTCTCAGGTGTGCAGAAATTCTGTTTTGTGGTGGCTTCATAATCCAGAAGTTGAACTAGGTCGACCGTTTATTCTTCCCACTCCCATCCCCATACTGTCCACAGATGCTTCCCAGCTGGGGTGGAATGGGGAGCATTACCTGGGACAGGCAGTTGAAGGCACATGGACACCACAGGAGACCAACCTACATATCAGCATCCTAGAGATGAGGGTGATACTTCTAACATTGGAGACAGAGGGACAGTTGTGATTCATATCGACAGCATGCCTGTTGTGTGGTACATCAGCAAACAAGGTGGAACCCAGGTATTACCCCATTTGTCAAGAAGTAGTGAGTGTGTGGCAATGGGCTGTGTCTGCCAACTGCTTTCTAATTACAATTTACATTCTGGGGCAGCACAATATAGTGGCGGACAGGCTCAGCAGAGTGTTGTAGATACTTTATGAGTGGTCTCTGAATCGGTTAGTGACAAGCAGAATTTTCCTCAAATGGGGTCACCTTGCTGCGACCTCTTCACCTCTCCCCTCAACACCAAATGCAGCAGGTACTTTGCCTTGATACCTCCACAGGGACAGGGGCAGTCACCAAGAGATGCTGTAGTCTATGCTTGGCCCCCCCATTCTACTTTATGCATTCCCACCTGTTCCTCTGATACCCACATTTCTTCAGAAAGCATGCAGGTTGCAGAACAAAGTAAGCCTCATTGTCCCCTTTGGCCTTGGCAAGTCTGGTTCACTTTCTCTGGTCTCATCTGATTTGCTCACCATGGGTGCTGGAACTCTTTCCAGATCCTCTGTCTCACCCCTCAGGGCAACTCCATCCAGATCTTGATGACTTTAAATTTAATCACATGGTTTCTCCAATTCTAATGATGGCTAGACACTCCATGCTTTCTACCCCGGTTCAGAGGATTTTGATTTCCTCCCATAAGACCTTTACCAGGAAGAGTTATAAAAGTAAGTGGAAAAGGTTTTCTATTTGGGCCCAACAGCATCACATTGACCCGCTCATGGTGCCTATTTTGGCAGTTTTGGACTTCCTAGCTGGTCTGTTTCATTCTGGGACCAGTTTTTCTACTGTTAAAGCTTAGCTGGCAGCCATTTCTAATTTCCATATTGGAGAAAATGCTGGATCCTTAGTTTCTTTTAGGCTTTACAAAGCTTTTCTCAAAGATACTTTTCTTCTACTTCATCCTCCTAGCAAAGATCCTATCTCACTGTAGGATCTCACATAGGTTCTCCAAGCTGTGATCTTACCTCCCTTTGAACCAACTTGCAAAGGCAGATTTAACATTTTTGTCCTGGAAAACTGTGTTCTTAGTAGCCATTACTTCTGCCAAAAGGGTGTCAGAACTTCAGGCCTTATCTTCCAAACCCCCCTACCTTATTTTTCATACATACTAACTCCTCTTTCTCACCCAAGGTCGCTTTAGTAAATACCAGTAATCAATCCTTCAATCTCCCTGTGTTCTTCCCAAATTTTCAGTGTGAGAATATATGCTGCACCTTTTAGATGTTCATAAACAGTTGTGCTTCTGTCGGGATAGAACAAAATCTTTCCGAAAATCAGACCAGCTTTTTGAGATTCAAAAAAAAAAAAGGGAAAGCTGTTGTCAAAGCTACCATCCATGGGATTATATATCTTAATGTTTATTCAGTGAAGAATTTTTCTTTACGTAAGAAAGTCAGAGCTCATTCTACAAGATCCATAACCATGTCTCAGGCAATTTGGTCTAGGGTTTCTTTGGAAGACATTTGTGCAGCTGCTTCATGGGAAAGTCCTCACACCTTTATTTTGCATTACAAACTTTATCTCCAGGAATAGAGCTGCTTTTGGCTCTGCAGTACTCTGGAACAGCCTTCCATGAGGCCACCCAGATCTATGTAGCTGGAGACTCTGTCCCACAGGTTTGAGACTGAACAGACAACGTCAAATAAATGTACACAGCATAATGTTCCATCTGTGTTTTCTGTTTGTCTTCATCAACCTTCCTTTCCTTTTATCTGAAGGACCTGATGGATATTGCTAGGAACCTCCATTCCTGTTTTGAGCTACTGAGCATATTTTAAGCTGTCTTCTTAAAATGTTTTTTTCTGTGCTGGGAAAATTGGCAGCAAACTCAATCTGAGGTATCTGGGAGGAGCAAGAAAGTATACGTAGGGTGGTATGAGCTCTATCTTGTAAGAAAACATTTGCTTTAAAAAAAAAATTGTATAGGTCACAAGTCATTGTTTGCAGTATGTATTACTTTGTTGATACTACTTCCAGGGCTGTGGGCCACTGGTACTGTTTTGAGGAGGTTTGCATGGCTGCATTCTCAGAACTTCCAGATGATGATAAAAATTCTCCCTCTGCTGCAGAGGTCATCAAGTGCGATGAAAGGGGCAAGCTGATCCTGGGAATCTGATTTTTCAGACTTCCTTTTCCAGGTTGTCCAGTGGGTTTTATTTCTGTTTACCCAATTTTGGAAGAAAAAACAGAATAAACAGTCTCAAAAAATTCAAGT
The DNA here is from genome assembly GCF_019279795.1 of Protopterus annectens. Taxonomy (NCBI): domain Eukaryota; kingdom Metazoa; phylum Chordata; order Ceratodontiformes; family Protopteridae; genus Protopterus; species Protopterus annectens. Next base: position 210,911,034 of record NC_056750.1, on the reverse strand, counting down.
AAACAGATGTTTAAGAAGAATGGCAAGGGGGATCCATAAAAGTCTCAAACCTTCCAAAACCAAGGACATCTGTGACTATTCAAGAGACCTTGTGACCCACTCCCACCCTGGCCTCCCTTTTCTCCATGTTTCTCTTACGCAACAGATTGTTTCAGACAAATGGGTTCTGAAAATCATTTATCAAAATTACAGATGGCAGTTGGAGGAAATTCCTCCTTTCCAGGAAAGGGGGGCATTCCTCATCCTCTAGATCACTCTGTTTTTATTTCCATCTGTCCTAAGGAATGATGGAACTAGTTCATCCTTCCAAGGTAGAGGAGGGTTTTTATTCAAGGATGTTCCAAGTGCCAAAGAATGAAAATGCTTGGAGACCAGTTCTAGATCTTTTTCTTTCATAAACCTGTTTGTGATAGTGCCCAAATTCAAAATGATGTCACTTCACAACCTGGTTTCTCCTCCTCATTTTTCAAGATTTCTGGTAGCACTAGACTTAAAAAATGCTTATCACATACTTATTCATCTAGGCTCCAGATGTTTCTTAAGGTTTTGTGTGTCTGTATCACCTTATCACTTCTTTGTCTTATCCTTTGGATTATACACTGCACCAACAGTGTTCACAAAGTGTCTATCTGCAGTTGTAGCTCATTACAGGCTAGAGGGTATCCACATTTTTACATATTTTAGATGGCTTGCTCATCTTTCAGAGTCTTTTTCAAAGTGTCAAAAGTTTCTCGCTTGGGTGAGGGATCTCTTGACACAAGCTGGGATTACAAGAGAACATTAAAGCCTTTTTTTGATTGCTTCACACAGGATTGTGTTCCTGGGATGCCAACTAGACACCTCATTTCAATGAGCCTTTCTTCTGCAGGAATACACAGATCTCTATTCACATCTGTTTCTAAGGTTTTCCACTCAGATTTGTCACTACAAGGGAATACCTCAAGATTTTGGGTCTTATGATACCTGTGGCAAGACCCCTCATGAAGAAGATGTAGTGGTATGTGTAAAATCTCTTTGGTCACAGCATCACAACCCTTTCTTTTCAAATACGAGTGCTGGGGTTTGTTAGAAAAATCTTTACGTGGAGACATCAGATGTCCTTAAATCTTGGTTTCACCATCTCTCTCCCTGCTGCAAAGCAGTCAGTCACCACAGACGCTTCAGACATTGTTTGGGGGAGCATTTTTAAGAGGGTAAAAGTGCCGGTGGTGTGGGACACCAAGGAAAGGTGCAGGCACAGATATCAAGGAGATGTTTTGCCATGATCACGTCCATCTTTGGTCCAATTTGACTGGTTGCAGACAATATCAGTCATGTGGTATGTTGGCAAACAAGGGGGAACAAGGTTGTACCCCCCTTTACAGACTAGCATATGTTAGCTTCAGATATAGTTTTACAGCACAGTCTCTCTCCACAGGCATCCTACATTCCATCAGTGCGAAACTGTGTGACAAACAAGATGCGCAGGACCAGGGCAGACCTTCATGAATGTAAAGTAGATTGGGAGTCTTCCCAAGATATGATCCATCAGAGAGGAAGTGATGAGGTCTACTTGAGGAATTCCCCACAGAACTATCAACTGGCAAGATCCTGTTCTAGGACTCCATGCTAGAAGTCCTAGAAGATGGATTCTGTTTCTTTTCCTTGTACAGGAATGTTCCTGTATGCTTTTTCCACCCTTTCCACTAATATCCAGAATGCTTCTGAAGAAATCCCCCAAGATCATAGTGATGACTTCCTTCTGGCTTAGGCAGATATGGTTCTCCCTTCTTTTGGAAATGGCCAGGGGCAATTGCTACAAGTTTTCTCACAGACTGGAACTACTCGTACAAGAAGAGGGCTGTTTGATACACCCCAGTGTAAATCATCTTCAGTTGACTGCCTGGATAGTAGGGTCTTCATTACTTTTATACCCCTGTTTTCTGAGGACCTGCATCAAGCCTGATGGAGGTAAGAAAGCCTGCTACTAGAAGATCATATGTTAACAAAGAAAAAAGGTTTACTAGTTTGTACCAACAACATAACCAGCACCCGTTCAGGTTTAGTTTCTCTCTGGTTTTACAATATTTGTGAGTTAGTTTCCTATGGCTTTTTTTATTCCTCTGTCAAGGTTTATTTATCGGCCCTTTCAGCATGTCTGCCCATGGATCCTTCTTCAGTGCAGTCTCTTATCAGTGTTCTTGAAAGGGGGTTCTATAAGAGGCCTCCAAGAAAACCAGTGTTTTTTTCTTAGGATCATAATTTTGTATTAGAGAAGCTAACACTTGCTCCATTTGCACCAGCTAATTTGACTGACTTAAGGTTTTTAACGTAGAAGACAGTTTTACTGATTGCTCTGACCTCTGCAAGAAGGATATCTGAGTTGCAAGCTCTTATTGCAAGTCAGCCCTATCTCGTTTTCCATAGGGGCAGGGTTTTTTTTTAAGTAATCCTTATTTTATGCCTAAAGCGGTATCTGAGTTTACTTTAAGCCGAACTATCCATATCCCCATTTACTTTCCTAAAGCTAAAATGAGGGAGCAAGGATAACTCTGTACCTTGGATGTCCACAGACAACTCTGGTACTACCTTGAGATAACTAAATCTTTCAGATCTTCAGATGAATTGTTCATTTTTTGTGAAGGTAAGGACAACCTATGTCAAAAAGACAATTTCCATTACCTTTTGTTATTTTCACCATAACAAAGCTATTCCAGGTAAGGTCGAGACCTGTTCTACCTGGGCCTTGGTTTCATCTGTGTCTTTTTGGAAAGGGTTGGCTTCTAGAAACTTCTACTTGGCCCTCTCCTAAATACTTTTACAAAGCACTGTATGCTGGGTTCCTTCTCTAGGTCCAAATCGAGCTTTGCTACAACCATTCTCTAAGAGTTTCTGGACTCTTCTCCTTCCACCCCCCAGATGTAGTTAGCTAGGGTAATCTACCCTTAAAGTTAAGGCTAGTGCAGCTGTGATCAATATGATTAGCATAATAAGTTCTACAAGTTGAACTCGCACAACAGTAGATGTTTGATTACTGATGCAGTAGCCGCTTCCTCTCTCTATCCCCTCTTGTTTTTCAGTATGTTGGTATGCCAGGGTGTGGACATTTCATTTATTTTTTTTATTTACTTTCCTAGCATTGTCCTGTCAGGTCTCAACTTCACCCTCTTTCTGCTGGCTCAGCTACCTGTTTCAATGCAAACATCAGGTCATTTCTTCCTTGACAGGGCATAACCCATATAGCTAAGGCTACTGCAGCAGTCATCATCTGAACAACTACTTGCACAACCTGCTATTATTTCATTTAAAGTTTGACCACCATTGATGATCAGAGATCATGGAGTTATAAAAGTTAAACTGTTGCTAGATAGTTATCCCTAACTGAAATCTAAACCAGTGCACAGAAGATGAACAGTATATGGAGGAAAAACGTTCGCAATGTAAAACTATTTGGAATGATGCATTCATTGGAAAAGCTGCAAAAGGAATGTGGCAGGATTTGAAAGAGAAATTTATTTGAATGCAAAAAAAATTAACATCCAGGATCTAGACACACAATCAGGAGAATGTATTTCCATAAGAGCAAGGTACTTAAGAGACATTAATTATAAGAAATGAAGAGGTCAAACTGTAAATTTGAAAAGTGAAATAAACAGACTGGACTGACAAATGAAAATATAGTGCGAGACAAAATAAAGAAAAATCTGGCGAGCATTTATATAAAGATAGTGAGCATAATAGGAAACCATTTTTATATATTTAAGATGTGGTAGTAGTAAAGGCATACAAATTGATAAAACTGTGTGTAGATTCAGATTGTTTTCTCCGATACAACAGATTTTAGATAAATTGCTTTGCATAAGATGTTTTAAATATAACTTTACACAGGGGTGATAAATTGTCATAGTAACTTCCAGGTAACCCCAGATACTTAAGTATACTGAAAAAGAAATATGCAAACTGGGCCCAAACAAAGCACAGAGGAGAAGGAATTGGTAATAATGACCTGAGAACACTCTGGCATGAACTTTGTGAATACCAGATATAATGGTACTTTAAGTCATTTAAATATGAGACGATTCCTACAGATTGGAGACATGCACTTAACTTTAAGGGAAATGGGAGTAGAATAAACCCAGAGCCAAACCGCGGTAGTGGTGCTGCGGTAGCATTGTCTCCTCACAGCAAGACGTTGTCCCGTTCGATTCTCAGCTAGAGCATCTTCTGTGTGGAGGCGTGTGTGAATGGGCCTGCCTTCGTTGAAGGTTGTGCATCAGGGCTGGTAACTCGGCACATAAATCCACTACCAAACATTAGCGGACCGGAGTTCCACTGTGGCGAACCCCTAACAGGGATAAGCCGAAAGACACAACAACATACACACCCATAAGTTTATGCTCATGTAAGGTTATTTTGGATAAATTATTGTCTGAATTAGAAAGGTTTGGACTTGAAACAATATATCAGCAAGTTTATGTTTAAAGTAGGTCTATAGCCATATGTAACTATGTTAAGTTGTCTATCTCGCCTTCGTTTCTTGCTTGTTGGGATTGGAGCCGATCCTCGGCTCTGACTCTGCCATCTTCTATAGCTCGAGAGCTGTTTACTGGCTCGAGGCTACCCCTTATCCCATGATGCCTATCTTTAGCTATCCAGATCTCGTTTGCCGCTTCAGCTGCGAGGTTCATGGTTACTGGCTCAGGCTTGTATAACTTTATTAATCTGCCTTTTTTGTGTCAGATTAGGGTTTTCTTTAGATATCTGTTTATATAATTGTTATATTTCATAGCGATAACTAGCACTTTTAGCTAGTGTATGGTAGTTGTTTCCCCCCCCTTAGAACTCGTTTAAATTAGAGAGTGGCTCCTCACTGCTACTACCAGGCATCAGTTCTTCAAGCCAGGGACTACACAATTTCAGTTTGCTCTCAGCTAGCCATTACTATAAATTTTAAAAAAAATCTGCCTTGTTGCCCTGTCAATCTATTACTTGTATAGGAGCAGACTTAGACACAAGGAGCATGTACGCAAAGCTACCTTTGGACAGGGTGTCTACAAGTCGCCAGCAGGTTCAGTTCCTCATGCAGTGCAAAAGGGTACAAGTCAGGTATGTCCTTCAAACCCTAGGCTGTGTGGCAGCGGCAATTCTTCTGATACCTCTGGCCCATTTTCACATGAGAATCCTTCAGTAGCTTCTATTCACACAGTGATCCTTCCAACAGCTCCCTATGTCTCATATGATTATGATTACAGAAGCATGCAAAAGACACCTCTCCTGGTGGATGGTCTCCCCTCTAGTGACTCAGGGCAGACCCTTCATTCAGTCCCCTCTGGTTGCCACAGTGACCACGGATGCCTCACTGATAGGGTGGGGGGGCATCAGAGATGCTCTAGTCCACGATTGGCCTCAGGGACTTCTTTATGCCTTCCCTCCATTCCCTCTTATACCCAAACTCATGCAAAAATCTATTCCGTTGGGTTGCAAAATGATCCTCATTGCCCCCTACTGGCATCGACAGATATGGTTTCTGTTCCTGCACCATTACCTCATCAAGCAGCCCTGGACTCTGGATCCTATTCCAGACCTACTGATTCATCAATCAGGAGAGCTGCATCAATCCCTCCAAACACTCCATCTCACAGCTTGGTTGATCCAATTCCAACCTTAGCCAGGCTTCCCAGCATTTCCCCAGCTGTGCTTGAGATTATTGTCTCCTCTCACAAATCTGCCACTAGGAAGACTTATGCTAGCAAATGGAAACGTTTCTCTTGTTGGGGGGAGGCTAGGAACATAGATCCCTTTTTAGCCCCAGTGCACGAAATCTTGGAGTTCTAACAGAGCTTTTCCATTCTGGGTCCGCTTCTGCCACAATCGGGGTTCAGCTAGCGGCCATCTCTAATTTTCATGTTGGTTTCTCTAATCTAGACATTGTCTCATAAGCTGTGTAAAGCCCTTTTCAGAGGAACTACTCTCCTTTGGCCCCCAGTAAGAGATCCCCCTCCTCCTTGGGACCTTAATTTGGTAATAGCCTCCTTGATTATGCCCCCTTTTGAACCGGCTGCATCCTGCTCCATTAAGTTCCTATCTTGGGAAACTCTCTTTCTGGTAGCTATTACCTTAGCCAGACGTGTCTCGGAACTTCATGCACTGAGTGTTCGTCCTCCATATTTAGTTTTTCATAAGGACAGGGTTGCTCTGAGAACTAATCCCTCCTTCCTTCCGAAAGTCTGCTCGGAGAATAATTTAAACCAATCTGTAGACCTCCCTGTGTTTTTCCCTAACCACACCAACAAGGCAGAATACAAACTACACCAATTGGATGTTCATAGACAATTGCGTTTTTACCTGCATAGAACAAAGGATATAAGAAGGTCGGACCAACTTTTCCTTTCCTATGCTAGGGGCAAACAGGGTCTTCAGTTTCCAAGGTGACCCTATCCAGATGGTTGTCTCACATTATTACCTTCATCTATCAACTAAGAAACAGAGTTGTCTATCAAACTGAAAGGTCATTCTACTAGGACTTTAGCCACCTCTGTAGCCTTCCAGGCTAGGTTGCCCTTGGACTCTATCTGTGCCGCTGCCAAGTAGGCAAATCCTCATACCTTTGTTTCTCATTACAAGTTAGACATGGTCTCCAGGAGTAGAGCTAACTTTGGTTCCACTGTTCTGAAGAGTCTGTTCCAATGAGCCACCCGGGATCGTAGGTGCTAGGGACGCTGTCCCAACAAGCAAGAAACGAAGGCGAGATAGACAACTTAACATAAAGAAGTTATGTACCTACCATAATGTTCCATGTTAGTTGTCTTCATCTCGCCTTCTTTCTTGTGTCCCACCCTCCGTTCCCCTGTCCTATTGGACCGAGAGGAGTTCTGGTTTCACTGACTTAGTTTTCTCTGGTTTGTTTCCTGTACTGACTGAGAGAGTATTACAGATTTGCTCAACCTGTTTGTTTGGACAGGTTGATTCTCTGGCTATGTCTGGGGTTAGCTATTACAAATGAGATCTGGGTAGGTAGCACTAGGCATCATGGAGTAAGGGGTAGCCTCGAGCCAGTAAACAGCTCTCCAGCTATAGAAGATGCCCGAGTCGGAGCCGAGGATCGGCTCCAATCCCAACAAGCAAGAAAGAAGGCGAGATGAAGGCAACTAACATGGAACGTTATGGTAAGTACATAACTTCTTTTTATGTTCTATAACAATGTAATAGCTATAATCAAAAATTGTGCAGTGATGTAATTTGTACAGACTTCAGCATGGTCATATACAAAACACTGATCCATAAATTAGAACAAGGTATTGATGTAGTTTTGATAAGCTGGATAGCTGCATTGCTTACAAATAGGACATGGCAAGTATCATAGAGCAATTGGACAGGGGAAATCTTAAGTTACAGTCAGGGTGCCCCACAGGGTTCTGTCTTAAGACCATACTTGTTAAGGTTGTATCTTTCAGATCTGTCTTGTTTATGTGAGGTATTCCACGTCTATATGCAGATGACTTAAAAGTGAATAAACTGATTACATGGGTTACAGATTAGTGAAGTTCTTTTCACAGATGACCAAATTGTCCATGTGGACCTAGCAGACTAATACATCAGAAACTAAGCATATTAAATTTGGGAGTGAAAGATTGTGCTGTATTAAATATTCATCTTTCAAAGTGATTAAAAATGTAGATTCCTGACCTCCAGCCAATGCCTGTTCAGAGTTTGCATGCTCTCCCTGTCTCTCTTTGGGGTCCCTCCAACCACCGAAAAACACGCAGAGTGTAGCCATCTCAAAAACTCCAAAGAATGGAGCTGTGGGCAGCAGCACACACTCTACATGGTGCCCTATGAGGGAAGAGTTGTGTAGACCAACTGCTTTGGGCATCTGCTGTGGTGGACAGCATCCTCAAGATAGGAGAACCCGGACCACAGACTGACTGCTGTGGAAGACCTAGCCACTTAGTGTAAAGTATGGCTCTAGGTGATTGGTTGTGTTGAATAATGTTGCCTAATGGCCATGGGTATTTGGTGGTGGTAAGTGGGTTCAGGACCCAGCCTACTCTGACCTCTGCCGGGGACCCATGCTAATGGTGGGGAAGGGTCTATGTGCCCTTTACTGGCAAGTGTGTCTCTTCTATAAAGCCCAGCAGCCCTGGGCCAATAAGCTACTTGCCGGCTGGTGTCTAGTTACCCAGCGTGGGTTACCTGGGATTGCTCTGAACAATAGCTGGACATAAAACCAATCAACCTGCCAACATAAATTAAGAATTGATGCACTCAGCCTAGATTCATTGAAAGGATACAGTTTGGAAGTGGATGACATGATGGTAGGGAGGAGGTTGGATATAGTGTATTCAGGAAAAAGACGGGAGGACAGTGCAGCAAAGCTACTTGGCTTGGGATACAGCATGTACTACTCGGGAAGAGAGCAGGCTAGAAATGGTGTGGGAATTGTGGTGAGGGACAGGCTTGAGAAGGGAGTGTGGGATGTCATCAGAATTAGTGAGAAACTCATGGCAATCAGACCCCAGTGTAATGATAGGGCGGGCTTCATAATTTCAGCCTGTGTCCTACAGCAGGGTCTTGATAATGAGGAAAAGAGTGCATTCAGACAGCAGTTGCAAGACCTACTAGATAAAGCAGGACAGTATGAATTGGTTTTGATAGTGGGTGACTTGAATGCACATTATCGGGACAGACCTAACAGGATGTGAGAACTGCTTGGGCCCACATGGATGGGGCAACAGGAATAAGGAGAAGCCATTCTAGACTTCTGTCTGGCAAATGGCTTGATAGTAGCAAACACATTTTATTTTATTCATTTAATTTTATTTTGCATTTGGTTACTGGGAAAGTCCGACTGGACACAAAGCCTTTTTCAGAGGAAGCCTGGGGAGAAAAGTTCCACATTTAGGACACAGTGCATAGTACAGTAAAACGATGGTATACAATATGATGGATACACATGAATTATACACAGATACTACTAGTAGGTAGAGAAAGAAAGCAACCAATTTACTGGCTAATAAGTTTGCAGTAGAGTTCTAGAAAAAAGAGGTGGATAGTGTACCAGGTTAAGGATATAGTCTGGTAAACTAGCCAGGACAGGCACAAATGGTTCAGGAAGTAAGACTGTCACATTATCACATACACGAGTGGTCAACAGGCAAGTCAGGTAAACTTCCTTCTAGTAAATAAAGGGCACTGGGGTAGAATAAGTGATTGCCAAGTCACCCCCAGTGAAAGTCAGCCCATAGCATAAACCACTAGTTGCCACAGTCAGCTGCAAACAATGGTCAGATAAGGCTCTAAGGTCAACAGAGACCAGGTTGAAGACCTGGAGGCTGACTAGAGTGAAAGTACAACAGTTCAAGGAATTACTAAGGGCTCTAGCACCTCAAGAAGAAAAGGAAATAGCTGGAGTTGAGTGGTAGCATTCAAAACAGCATGTGTGAGGTTTACAGAACAGATATGTGGCCTGGCCAGGTATGGAAATAAGGCAGATAAGGTAAGCTGGTGGAGGAATGCAGAAACCCAGGGAGTTCTCAAATGAAAATAGCAGTGTAGGAAAAAGTTGGAGTTAGAAAACAGACTAGGCTAGGAAGGAATACTGCTTGGTTAACATAGAGGCTAAGAAAGGAGTTGCAGTAGCTAAGAATGAAGCATCAGAAGCACTCTATCAGCTTCTGGAAAGTGACTCAGTTGATGACGCAAAGAAACTATATCCAGTTGCAAGGCAAAGACAGAAAGGTAAAGAAGCTGGACACAGTTCATAAGGGATGCCAACAACAACCTGCTGTCCAGTCTACAAGCCATCAGAGGCAGATGGAAGGAGTATTTGAAGCAGCTGCTGTGTGAAGAAAACTCCACAGAACCTGTACTGCCCCAGATGCAGCCTACAGTGAGAGTAGAGGAGAAACCTAACATAGAAGTACAAACAGCACTCAGAAAATGAAGTCGGGGAAAGCAGCAGGCTCAGATGAGGTCACAAGAGATCTCATAAAGATGCTGGGTGAGATAGTGGAGAAATGGCTCCTGAGGGTAAAGGATGCTGGGTGAGATATGGGAGAAATTGCTCCTGAGGGTGATCAAGTAGTACACAGAGAAAGGTGCATCCCAGATGACTTGAGAAAAGGTCTAGTAGTGCCAGTATTCAAGAACAAAGGGGACATCCACAACTGTGGGTAGTACAGAGGTATCAAACTCCTGGCATTTCATGAAAGCTCTAGAGAGGGTGATTGATAAACGAATGTGCAGAGTGGTAGAAAGTAAGATGGGAGGTGAGCATTTCTGATTCAGATTATGATGAAGCACAACTGACTTGATGCTTGCAGTGAGATAGGTAGTTGAGAAGATGATAGAGATGAGGAAAGCATCCAAGTTGGCATTGCTAGACTTGGTGAAAGCATATGACAAAGTCCCAAGAAAGCTGATTTGGGCAGTCCTTCGGTGGTACAAAGTTCCAAAAACATTAGTAGAATTAGTGTAAGCTATGTACAAAGGACCCAGTGACTTGAGTACAAATATGTTCGGCCTCTGAGGGGTTCCCATTGGGAATGGGTACGCATCAGGGTTCAGCTGTGAACCCACTTCTGTTCCCACTGGTGACGGACTACAGTGGATATAAAAAGTTCACACGCCTCTGTTAAAATGCCAGGTTTTTGTGATATAAAAAAAGAGACCACAATACATAATTTCAAAACTTTTCCCACCTTTAATGTGACCTATAACCTGTGCAATTCAATTGAAAAAGAAACCTTTTAGGGGAAAAAAAATATAAAAAAATAAAAATTGTACAATAAGCTGGTTGCATAAGTGTGCACACCCTTAAACTGATGCACTGAAGCACCTTTTGATTTAATTACAGCATTCAGTCTTGGGTAGGAGTATCAGCGTGGCACATCTTGCCTTGGCAATATTTGCCCACTCTTCCTTGCAAAAGTGCTCCAAATCTGTTAGATCGTGAGGGCATCTCTTGTGCACAGCCCCCTTCAGGTCACCCCACAGATTTTCTTTTGGATTTAGGTCTGGGCTCTGGCTGGTCCATTCCAAAACTTTAACTTTCTTCTGGTTAAGCCATTCTTTTGTTGATTTGGATGTATGTTTAGGGTCATTGTCGTGCTGAAAGGTGAAATTCCTCTTCATCTTTCTAGCAGACGCCTGAAGGGTTTGGGTCAAAAGTGACTGGTATTTGGAACTTTTCATAATTCCCTTCATCTTAACTAACGCCCCAGTTCCAGCTGAAGAAAAGCAACCCCAAAGTATGGTACTGCCACCACCATGCTTCACCGTGAGGATGGTGTTCTTTTGGTGATGCGGAAGTGTTGTTTTTGCCAAACTTACCTTTTAGAATTGTGGCCAAAAAGGTCAACCTTGGTCTATCAGACCATAACACATTTTCCCACATGCTTTCGGGAGACCTGATGTATTGTTCTGCAAATTTTAACCAGGCCTGGATGTTTTTCTGTGTAAGAAAAAGCTTCCATTTTGCAACCCTACCACATAGTCCAGACATATGGAGAATATGGGGAGATTCTTGTCAAATGTAGTACACGACCAGTACTTCACAGAAATTCCTGCAGCTCCTTCAGTGTTGCAGTACATCTCTTGGCAGGTTCCCTGACCAGTTTTCGTCTTTGTCTTTTCATCAGCTTTGGAGGGATGTCCAGTTCTTTGCAACGTCACTGTTGTCCCATATTTTCTCCACTTTTGATGACTGTCTTCACTGTGTTCCATGGTATATCCAGTGCTGTGGACATTTTTTGTACCCTTTTCCTGACTGATACCTTTCAACAATGTGATCCCTTTGATGCTCTGCAAACCATGGCTTTTGCTGTAGCAGGCAACTGAGTAAATGTCAGGAAAATCCTACTAGGACAGCTGAACTTTATTTGTGGTTAATTTGAGTCTGTGTAATTGATGGCAGGTGTGTACCCAAGAAGACTGAATGCTGTAATTAAATCAAAAGGTGCTTTAACAAAGTTTTAGTTTAAGGGTGTGCACACTTATGCAACCAGTATATTGGAAGTTATTTATTTTTTAGATTTTTTTTCTCCTAACAAATTTGTTTTTCAATTGAATTGTGCAGGTTATAGGTCATTAAGGGGGGGGGGGGGTTGAAATGATTTATTGTGGTGTAACGCTCGTGCACTGGCCCAGCAATCAAGGAGCCTCAATCCTCACCACTAACACCATTGAGGAGCACCTGTATAGGGAAAGGATAATAAATACACACACAGTAAAGTACAATTTCCCAAAAGAGCTCGCAGAGATCACGGTCAGTCTGGGGCTGGTTTCTCCCTTTCTCTCCAGGTCCCCAAGAAGACCCCCCACTGGCACAGTTATAGGGTCCAGATCTCAGCCTAGTCGGCAAGCTAAAACCTTCAGCACCTTCTCTGTCCAACAAGTGTTTTGTGTCCCTGCCCAAGTAGCTGACACACACACACACACACACACACACACACACACACACACACACACACACACACACACACACACACACACACACACTTTATACAACCACACAGACACTCCTGGGGAAGGCTGGAACAGGTTCTGCAGCTGTGCCCCTTTTACCCAGACTATACTGTAGAAATTACTGCCACCACCCACTAATATCGGATACTCAAAGGCCCTAATGAAAGGGTGTCCAGTCACATTTGCCATTTGGATAATAATACTGCACAGTAATAACTGAACAGCCAAGGCTTATTAGAGTGACTTGGTACAGTGTCACTATATACATGCAATGTACTCTTAGAGTGAAATTATCTCTACACAAAGCAGCCACAGTTAAATGGTTTAAAATATTTAATAAAAAAACACAAGAAAATTCTTCTTACTACACAGTGCTAGTCAAGAGTTCAGAGATCACAGAGGAATACTTAAAATAATACCATAGAAAAGTTCTGACAACACAGAAAAAAGTGTAATCTTCCTAATTCCCAGCTATTTCTAAGAGAAACACTAAAGATGAAGATCCTACTTACAGGCAGAGTGGTGAGTTGGATGTTCTCAAGGCAAAATGCTCAGAGCTCTCAAGATTCTCTCTTTAAATTGATAACACAGAGCTGCTTCACATGACATCATTCTTCACACTTCTAGGGTGTTCCCAGGCTAACAGAAACTACATTTACATTCTTTACACCTGGTCAGAAACCAGAGCAATAAAGGACATTTATACATGCAAATTCTAGCCATTACCTCTGACCTCAAAACAATAGTCAGAATTTCTTCATCCAGACATATCAGCACTGAATTTATCATCAAGGATAGTCGTGAAATGCTTGACTTAGCTTTCTTACAACAGGGTGCACTGTTATATTTTTGCAGTTCAATATCCAATCCAGTCTTTTCACATTTAAGAGAGCAAGCCTTTGGCTTACATTAATACTTACAAATGACAGAATTATCTACAAAATTCTATCTGGCTAGGCTGGCAGCCTTCACCTATGGTCTCATATTTTTTTATCACGTAAACCTGGCATTTTAACAGGGGTGTGGAAACTTTTTATATACACTGTACATTAGTAAACAAGTCCAGGGATACAGATCAATAAAGTTGCCATATGCAGATGATGGAGCATTACAGTCAGACTCTGAACAAGAACTTCAACAAAAGATAGAGAAATAGAATGCAAAAGTGAAGTTGCATGGGATGACACTGAATACAGATAAAGACTGTAGTAATGGCAGCAAATGGGGAAAATCAGAAGAGGCGGAGAATTGAGATAGACAGAATAGTAGAACAGGTTAACAGCTTTAAGTATCTGGGAGGGGTGGTTGAAGAGAAGAAAAGTCTGAAAGAAGAGGTCAAAGCTAGAATCAGAGGGGCTGGAGCCAACTGGCATAGTGTGTTAGGTGTAGAATATGACGGAAGAATGCCAAAGAAGCTGAAAAGTGAAGTGCAAAAAACAGTGGTGCAACCAATACAACTATATGATGCAGAAAACTGGACAGTAAAGACAGAGCAATTGAAGAAGCATAGAGATGATGAAATGCCTAAGACTGGTGTGGTGGTAGGATGCACACCACTGGGAGACGGACAAAGAAATATGGACATAAGAGCAAAAACCAAAATACTTCCAGTTGCATAAAAGGTCAAGAGAACAGATTACTGTGGTTTGGGCATATATGCAGAAAAGCAGAAGACAATCTGATGAAAATTGGGACAGGCAGGAGGAAGGCAAGATGAAATAGGGACATCCAGCAAAGAGATTGATTTTGAGAGAGAAGACCTGTGACAGTCAGGCATTAGTGTTGATGGGAGGAGAGTGGTGTTGACCAGAGAGATGGTGACATTTGACAACACACTGAACTTGTTTAAAAAAAATGTGTGAAAGGGGGAGTGATTCATTCAAGGACCTTGGTTTATGGGTAGCGCCAGCTGTGTGTTTTTCTAATCAGATCAACAAATTGGTTAATGATAGTTATAGCTGTTATAGAAAGATAAAGTCCAGGAAATTAGAAATGACTAAATTGTTTGTTACATTAGTCCCAAAATTGAATATGGAGCAAGAATATGCAAACCTTTTAAGAAAACAAGCTTGATGAAATTAGAAAGAGTTGCAGCAGAAATATACTAAGGGCATTCATAGATGTGAATATTTTTAAGTTGTCAAGAAAGACTAAAATGTTGAACACGTACAGTGTCTCATGTAGACATTTAAGAGGAAACCTTATTTTGATGTATAGGCAGTTACCTCTAGGAATGATTGAGGTTATCAAAAAGTAGTACAGAATCATCATGCAGTCTATAATACTACTTTCATGAACTTTAATCTTACTTTGACTTAAGAATGGGGTTCATTCCTGTCATGGTATTAGAAACCCAAAAGACTTGGAGAAATTAAAAAAGATTATATAGAAATGGGAGGTGTACTAATGTATTCTCAGTGAGTAGCTGATGCATGAAATAGACAATCAAATTGCAATAAAGCAAGCAATGGTTTAGATGTTTTATTTATTTTACATTTGTTGACTGGGTTTCTCTGACTGAGCTAGTAGCCCTTTTTCAGCGGAGGCCTGGGGAGAAAAGCTCCACAAAATATGTTAGGAACATAATAATAATCAAAATAGAATTTACATTGCTTATAGGCAAATTCTAATATGAGTTTTTCAATATAAAGTGTTTTAAATACAGACAATTTAACTACAGATAATACAGTACAGGTTTATATTTGGGTTTACTCATAACGGATTAATTATAAACCTTGATTTAGAGAATAGGATATTAGAGGTAATGCAGCATAGATGGGAAGTGTTGGGTAAAGGAGAAGCAGTAATAAGTAGTAGATGGTGGTAGTAAGAGAGTAGAAATATGTTTAGGTTGAGAAGAAGAGGGATTATGTAGGTAGGGGAGAAACTGAGTAGAGGTTAGTGTGCTGCAACAGGTAATGGGAAGGAGTAGAAGTTAGGGAGGCTGAGTATTAGAGAATAAGTTAAGGAGGCTGAGTATAATAGGTTCATAGGTTCATACTAGGCTATCTGCCCTAGGGCATTTGCAAGCCTAGCCAGAGTGTGTTTGGCTTTCGCCACCCATTTTAAATGTTTTACTATGCCCTTTTTCGGGGTTAGTTTACTGTGCCTCTGTCTAGCAGTGACACAGAAGTGATACCCGGGGTAAACCTACGATCTCCCATCCACTCATCAAGATTTCTCTTGAAGAGAGTCAGTGAGGGACTCTGCCTAACTTGGACTGGGATTCTATTCCCGAGTGAAGGGAGCCTCTGGGTTATGAGTCTGTCCCTCCAGCATGTCCTATTTATTTCAGTGCTGAGGTTCAAGTCCCTCGAGCGTGTAGCTCATTGGGATTTGGATTTTCTGAGGTGCAGCATGTCCATTAATTCTGGGTTGGACATGGCTTTATATGTCAGGCACAGATCGCCTCTAAGCAGGCGGTATGCAACCGAGTAGAGCTGGAGTTTCTTTAACCGGGCAGCATATGGCATCTGTTTGAGCCCTTTGATCCTCTTGGTAAGGTACTTTTGGGGTCTTTCTAGTTGCTGCAGGTGTCGGGTAAGGTACATCCCAAAAGGGGCATTGTATTCAATTATGGGCCTGATGAGGGATGAGTAAAGAGGCACAATGACCTCCCTTGATCTAGATGTGAATCCCTTCATGATTAGGTGGGCTATATAGAAGGTTTTTGTAACCACTTTGGCCACGTAGTTGTCAAAAGAGAGATTGCTATCAACTTGGGTCCCCAGGTCCCTAATTACTTCTTCTGTACTTAATGGATTACCACCTATGTGGTAATTTGTGGGCACTTTGTTTTTGCCAAAGGGGATGACTATACACTTTTTGGCGTTTAGCTTGAGGCCATGGCTCTGGCACCAGTTATCTGTTTCTGTGAGACCCTTTTGGAGGATGCTTGTGTCAGCTGGAGAGTCGATTATGGCGCCTAGTTTGCAGTCATCTCCGAACTTGGTCAGCCACAGTCCTCCCGTGTTGCCTTGTAACTCTGAGAAATATATACCGAATAAGAGAGGTCCCAGGACTGAGCCTTGTGGGACGCCACTTGTAACCGGTTTGGAGTCTGACATGGCTCCAGCAATTCTGACCATTTGGGTTCTGTTCTTGAGCCAGTTTGCAACCCATCTAATGACATAGGGGTTTATATTTAAGCTGAAGAGCTTATCTATGATGCCTGAGTGGGGTATTGTATCGAAGGCTTTAGCAAGGTCCATGTAGGCTGTGTGGACCACCTTCCCCTCGTCAATGACCTTGGTGACTGTTTCAAAGAAATCAACCAGGTTTAAGAGGCAGGATCTGCCCTTAACAAAGCCGAACTGGGTAGGATCCAGTGTCTGTAGGTCCCCAATATCTTTATTTATGAGTTCCATGATGATCCTCTCCATAGCTTTGCAGACCAAGCTAGTCAGGCTTATGGGGCGATAGTTTCCAGGATCCGTTGAGGCACCACCTTTGTGGAGAGGGATCACTGTTGCTGTACGCCATTCTTTGGGTACATATCCTGTAGTAAGGCAGAGATTGAACAGTAGCTTTATGTTGGGGTTCAGCTCTTCTTGGAGTTCATGTAGGACGCACTCCGGGACACTGTCTGGTCCCACTGATGCTGTGTTTTTTTGCTTTGGAGAGGGTGGCTCTCACCTGAGCATATGAGATGTCAGGGGGGCTGGGATAGATATTTGCTGTTTTGGGGAGGGGGGGGGAGTTTGCACTGAACCTGTCAGCCAGAATGTTGGCAATGTCTGTGGGTTCAGTGTATTTTTTGTCATTTTGGACCAACTCTGAGCATATCTGGGAGTTTCCACATAGGTTCCTAACATAACTAAAGAAAGCCTTGTGATTATCTTTAGTGTCCTGTGCAATTTTTCTCTCGAAGCTGGCCTTAGATGATTTTATGAGCGTCCATAGTTTTTTGCTAATACTGATCAGAGATGCCTTCCCTTTTAAGGATTTTGCTCTATCGTGCAGTAGCTTCCTCCTTCTGTTGTATAGTTTGTTTATGGCTGGGGTCCACCGGACAAGATGCCTGCCCTTGGGGCATTGGGTCTTGGTTTTATTTGGGATTGCATGATCCATGCATTCCTGAAGGTGTTCATAGAATGCATTTATAAAGGATTCTGCAGTCTGGGTCGTATTTTCCACAGGCCCGGGGGCTTTGAAGGATTCTTCCTGGGTTTTGAGGAGTGTGAAGTTTGCTTTAGAGAAGTTTTTCACTGTGGTTTTCTGGGCAGGGGGTGGGGTCGGGATGTGGATATCCAGTGAGATTAATTTATGGTCTGATCTTACCAGTGAGGGCTACAATTCTGGTCTGGAGCATAGAGTCCCCATGTTGGTGATGATCAGGTCCAGTATGTTTTCCCCTCTTGTGGGCGTGGTGACAAATTGTTCCATAGCATATGAGTTTATAAATTCTAGGAACCTTTGGGCTAGGGTGTTGGAGCTAGAGTAATGCTCCCAGTCTATGTTTGGGTAGTTGAAGTCGCCCAATATAATGGTGTTTGGGGAGACCTTCATATTTTCCAGTGTTCTCAGGAAGGCCGTGTGGGGTTCCTGGGTTTGGGAGGGTGGTCTGTAGCAGGCTATAAACTGGTAGGCAGTTTTACCCACTGTTGCACATGGATAGTCTCCGATGCTTCGTGCTGTGCCACCAACCTGGGGGTGTGGGTATCTTTGACGAATATTGATACTCCCCCCCCCCCCTCCTTTTGTGGTTCAGTCTGAGTTTTGGGGCCTAAAAGTATGGAATGAGGTATAACCTGGTAGTGCTGGGGTGCTCTCGGGAGCCTTGAACCAGGTTTCTGTTACTGCACAGATATTGATGTTCTCCATGCTGAGGAGAGTTTCGAGTGCGTGCATCTTGAGGTTTAAACTTCTGGCGTTGAGTAGCATTACCCTTAGTTTCTTTTGGCAGGTCAAGAGATATTTTTAAGAACAGCTTAGGAATTTATTGGAATAATTGATAAGTTGTCTATCTCGCCTTCGTTTCTTGCTTGTTGGGATTGGAGCCGACCCTCTGCTCCGACTCGGCCAACTTCTATAGCTCGAGAGCTGTTTACTGGCTCGATGCTATCCCTTATCCCATGATGCCTAGTGCTAGCTGCCCAGATCTTGTTTGCCGCTTCAGCTGCAAGGTTCATTCTTACTGGCTCAGGCTCTTATAAGTTAGTTTAATACTTTTTCTTGCAATTTAGATGTTCTTTTTTGATAGTTTAGTCTTTCGACTTTATCGTTAGCTTGTTGTAGTTTTAGTGTTGTTCTATTTTTTCCCTTAGAACTCGTTTGAGTTAGAGAGTTATCCCCCCCCCTTCCCCTTTCCTATCTCTACTTATTGTAGCGTTTTATATTTAGTTTTAGTCTTCTCTTTTTCTTCATAGGTAGCCGTTTAAGTTAGAGGCTTCCTATAAAAAAAAAAAAAAAAAAAAAAAAAAACCTTCTTGACTGTAGTTATTGTGTTTTTGGTAGATAGTGTTGGTAGTTTTTGTTGTTGGGCCTTTGGCCAAAGACTTTCTGTGTAGGACTAGATATGTCTAAAGAATCCAAAGTGTCTGGATTCAAGAAGTGTGACTCATGCTGTCAGAAAATGTCTCTGACAGATGGGCATACTTCTTGCGTCTATTGCTTAGGCGCAGTGCACCTGCAGGGCTCTTGTTCTGTATGCCATGCATTCAGCCCAAGGGTTCTGCAGAAGTGCAAAAATAAGCTGATATTAAGGGGTCTCCTTAAGCACCAGGATTCACTGGCCAAGGCTCAGCCAGTGAAATCTCCTCAACAGGTGTCAGCTTCGCCCACTTCCATCGATGTTTCTCCTCCGACTCCTCTGAGCTCGGAGCCGGAGTTTGTTGGGGTTCAAATCGTGGATCCGTCGGCACCGATAACTCTTTCCCCTTTGGTTCCGATCCCCTCGATGGTGCCTTCCATTGAGGGATCTGGGCGCCGAGACTCCCTCGTCGGCTCTGAGGGGGCGAGTGGCATCTGACCCTTGTCCCACCCTTTTCTCCCTCTTGGAGCTTCGGTGCAGGTGAGCTCGGTTCCTGCATCGGCCTCTGAGCTGTTGCCCTCGGTGTGGAGAAGGATTCCAGTTTCCTCAGAGCCAGAGCCTTCTTTGTGTCGTGGTAGGGATGCCTTCGATGTCATGAGGAGTGTACTGGCCCCTGAGTCAGCACCACGTTTGACCCCCATTGACTCCGTCCCCTGTAGTCCCTGCATCAACCTCTGTCCCTCCTTCAGACCCCAAGCTTGGGGAACCAATGCTCCAGAGCACCCCATTGGGCGTTTCCTCTTCTTCCGAGGCCTCCCCTGATCATTCAGAGGAGGCCCCTCGGAAGAGGAAGTGCAAGAGGAAGCACATTGACTCCCCTGAGTCTGTCACTTCGGATACAGATTTGGATGAATCTGAAGGGTCCCTGAGGTCCCCCTCTGAAGATGTTTCCTTTTCAGACATCCTAGAAATGCTTAGGCAGAGGGAGAACTGCACTGCCCTAGCCCCTACTGAGGATGAATCTGTATTCCTGGATGCGTTTGGTTCCCACCCTTCCACCTCCTGGGTGTCTCCGCCCTTCAATCCACTAATGTCTGTGGTGGCTCAAAGGGCTTGGTCAGCCCCGGATACAATGGAATCAACCCCGAGGAGGCCTGGCAAGTTTATTACTGCACCCCCTGACAAACAGTTTCTTACCAAGGGTGTTCCCGTGGATGCCATGGTAGTAGCAGCGGCCACTAAAAAGGAATTGGCAGAAACTTCTACCTCTGTGCATCCTCCTAACAAGGAGTCTAGGACTATGGACAGATATGGGAAGCGAATGTTTGCTTCAGCGACCTTTTCCTTGAGGTCACTTAATTACTTGCGCCATGTTACCAGGCTTCGGAGGGATCTCCTAAAAGAGCTTGGAGATACCCTCCAGGATCCATCAGCTGAAGGGGTTCAAGCTAAAGTAGCTTCTCTGCTGGCGACCCTTAATTCAGTGGTTAACTCCTCCATGAGGCTCATTTCCTATGCAGCCAATGGTGCAAGTAGAGCCGCAGGCACAGGCGTGGCCCTTAGGAGACACGCACGGATGCGGCTGTATAATTTTGCAGAGCCCTTTAGAGCATCATTCACCAACACCCCATTTGACGGTTCATTTCTTTTTGGACCACAAGTGAAAGACACTCTCACTAGGTGTGAACAGGAAGGCAAGACTCCCTCTGCCATGGGAATCCATTTTTCCACTCCATCCAGACCATATCCCAAATGTCAGAAGAGTGGAAAAATGTGTATTCGTAAATCCCAGGGAGCCTCGCCTGATACACATAGTGACTTTTTCTCCAGAGGCAGAGGAGGAAATAACAACAACAGACGCCGCCCTCTAGGCAGAGGGGGTCCACAGAACCAGGGCAGCAGAGAATCTTTCTCTGACAAGCCCTTCCAGCATCCCTGAAGGGTTGCCCAACTGCCCGCCTCTGTAGGTAGTCGGGGGAAGACTTTCACTGTACCCAAAAGCCTGGCAAGACATTACGCGAGACAAATGGGGTACACTCAGTCATATCCAGAGGCTATGTAATTGCCTTCGTCCTATCTCCCCTATCGTCACGCAAATCCCCCCCAGATGTTCCACCCAGTCTGAAATTTCAAGACTGCTAGAAAAAGAGTCATCCAGGAAGTCCCGGCAGACCAACTCTGATCCGGAACTTACTCAAGGTTCTTTTTGGTACCAAAAAAGACCGGACTGGAGACCAATTTTGGATCTCAGCAGACTAAACAAGTCTGTTCAAAGAACAAGGTTTCGGATGGTCACACTTCAGTCCATTCTACCCTTTTTGGGTCAGGACAATTGGATGTGCTCAATAGATCTCCAGGATGCGTACTATCACATCAAGATGGACAGGTGCTCCAGGAGATTCTTTCGCTTCTGGCTGGGAGCCAGTCATTATCATTTCAGAGCTCTGCCCTTTGGTCTCACCACAGCCCCCAGGGTGTTCACCAAATGTATGGCAGTGGTCACGGCTCACCTGAGACTTCAAGGATTCCAGGTGTTTCCTTATCTAGATGACTTGCTCCTTACTGCTACTACCGGGTATCAACTTCTTCAAGCCAGGGACTATACAATCGCAATCTGTGCCCAGTTAGGCATTACCATAAATTTTGAAAAATCTGCCGTGTTGCCCTGTCAATCTATTACCTATATAGGAGCAGATCTAGATACAAAAAGTATGTCCGCAAGACTACTGCCGGACAGGGTGGCCACGATTCGGCAGCAAGTTCATATTCTCATGCAATGCAAAAAGGTACAAGTCCGGTTGGTCCTTCAAACTCTGGGTTCTATGGCGGCAGCAATTCTTCTGATACCTCTAGCCTGCTTTCACATGAGAATCCTTCAGTGGCTATTCTTCACATAGTGGTCCTTTCAACAACTCTCCATGTCTCACATGATCATGATTACAGAAAGTTACAAAAGACATCTTTCCGGGTGGATGGCCTCCTTGCTAGTGTCTCAGGGCAGACCATTCATCCAACCCCCTCCGGTTGCCACAGTGACCACGGACGCCTCACTGATGGGGTGGGGTGGGGGCATTATCAGGGCAGGACAGTCCAAGGCATATGGCAACCTCACGAGTACCATCTGCACATAAACGTCTTGGAGATGAGAGCCATGCTACTAGCATTGCAAGCATTTCAGGACTCCCTCCCTCCTAGGACCATTGCAGTTCAGACGGACAACATGTCAGTAGTGTGGTACATCAATAAGCAGGGCGGAACCAGGTCCTACCCCCTATGTCGAGAAGCACTCAGACTCTGGCAGTGGGCAATTTCCTCCCAACGATTTCTGATTGCAATGCACATCCCTGGGAAGTCCAACGTCATAGTGGACAGGCTCAGCAGAGCTATTCTCATGCCTCACGAGTGGTCTCCGAATCAGGTAGTTGCAGATCTCATCTTCCGGAAATGGGGACAGCCTTGCTGCGATCTGTTTGCAACCTCCTTCAACACCAAATGCAGCAACTATTTCTCCCTTCTACCGCTTCCCGGTCATCCTCCCAGAGATGCTCTAGTCCACGATTGGCCTCAGGGACTTCTTTATGCCTTCCCACCTTTTCCTCTTATACCCAAACTCATACAGAAAGCAATATTGTTGGGTTGCAAAATGATCCTCATTGCTCCTTACTGGCCTTGACAGATTTGGTTTCCGTTCCTGCACCGTTACCTCCTCGAGCAGCCCTGGACCCTGGATCCTATTCCAGACCTGCTGATTCATCAATCAGGAGAGCTGCATCAATCCCTCCAGACACTCCAGCTCACAGCTTGGTTGATCCAATTCCAACCCTAGCCAGGCTTCCCAGCATTTCCCCGGATGTGCATGAAATTATTGTATCCTCTCACAAATCGGCTACTAGAAAGACGTATGCTAGCAAATGGAAACGTTTCTCTTATTGGGCAGAGGCTAGGAACATAGATCCCTTTTCAGCCCCAGTTCACGAGATCTTGGTATTCCTAACTGAGCTTTTTCACTCTGGGTCCGCTTCTGCCACAATCAAGGTTCAACTAGCGGCCATATCTAGCTATCATGTTGGCTTTTCTACTCTAAATATCATGTCTCATAAGTTGTGTAAAGCCTTTCTTAGAGGGACTACTCTCCTTAGGCCCCCAGTGAGAGATCCCCCTCCTCCTTGGGACCTTAATTTGGTACTAACCTCCTTAATTATGCCCCCTTTTGAACCGGCAGCTTCCTACTCCCTTAAGGTTCTATCTTGGAAAATTCTCTTTCTGGTAGCTATTACCTCAGCCAGACGTGTATCGGAACTTCAAGCACTAAGCATTCGTTCTCCGTACTTAGTCTTTCACAAGGATAGGGTAGCGCTGAGAACTAATCCATCCTTCCTAAAGTGTGCTCAGAAAATAATTTAAACCAATCCACAGACCTTCCAGTATTCTTCCCTAACTACACCAACAAGGCAGAATACAAGTTATACCTTTTGGATGTTCATAGACAGCTGCGTTTTTACCTGCATAGAACGAAGGATATAAGGAAGTCGGACCAACTCTTCCTTTCTTATGCTAGGGGCAAACAAGGTCTCCCAGTTTCCAAAGTGACCCTGTCCAGGTGGCTGTCTCACATTATCACCTTCATTTATCAACTAAGAAACAAAGAATTGTCTGCCAAACTGAAAAGCCATTCTACTAGGGCTTTGGCCACTTCTGTAGCCTTCCAGTCTAGGTTGCCTATGGACTCTATTTGTGCCACGGCCACATGGGCAAATCCTCATACCTTTATTTCTCCTTACAAGTTAGACATGGCCTCCAGGAATAGAGCTAACTTTGGTTCCACTGTTCTGAAGAGTCTGTTCCAATGAGCCACCCAGGATCATAGGTGCTAGGGACGCTGTCCCAACAAGCAAGAAACGAAGGTGAGATAGACAACTTGACATAAAGAAGTTATGTACCTACCATAACGTTCCATGTTAGTTGTCTTCATCTCGCCTTCTTTCTTGCGTCCCACCCTCCATCCCCCTGTCCTATTGGACCGAGAGGAGTTTAGGTTTCACCGGCTGAGTATTTCCTGGTTTGTTTCCTCTACTGACTTTGAGAGTATAACAGATATGCCCAACCTGTTAGTTTGGTCAGATTATTCTTGCTATGTCTGGGGGTTAGCTATTACAAACGAGATCTGGGTAGCTAGCGCTAGGCATCACGGGATAAGGGGTAGCCTCGAGCCAGTAAACAGCTCTCGAGCTATAGAAGATGGCCGAGTTGGAGCCAAGGGTCGGCTCCAATCCCAACAAGCAAGCAAGAAAAAAGGTGAGACATGGACAACTAACATGGAACGTTATGGTAGGTACATAACTTCTTTTTTTGGTATATTGTCAGGCTAGGAGGGCAGTATTGCCCATGCCTGAAATGTACGTGTGCATAATGGGAAAAGGATAAGGGTAATACAAAGCCTACATGAAGACACAGCAAGCATAATATTTCTGTAGGAAACTTGTTTATTTAAAGATGAATAGATGCATTGACCCACTGGGGTTTTAGAGATCATTGCGTAGAGGCAGTACAATGAAGGAAAAGAGGAGTCTTAATACTGATTAAGAAAGGTACCTCCTTCAAGGTAGATGGGATGGAAATAGCCTCACAGGGTAGTTTTATGTTGATTAGGGGAGATTGGAGAAGTAAAAATATGACCATAGGAAATTTCTACTTACTGGCAAAAACAGAAATGCAGGACGAAAACAAATTTGGTTAAGGGTGGTGGACCTTATTGCAGAGAATTGTGTAACACACGACCCAAGAGCACATTTGACAAGATTTGATAGAGTATTTCAAAAACTACTGTAAATTATATGGATTACTATGGTAAGGTCGATCCGGATTCAGTTGAATGGTGGAATCACAGACCCATGTCTGTGAAAGTGACAATGTCGAATTCTGACATTGTCAAAATACATCTCAAGTTCAACCTCGGAACGGGTTTTAACATGGGTCGAGATGAGGGCAAGATTTGTACTTGGACAGTGTTGGGTTAGACATTGTCGCCATTTGGCCTCCGGACTTCAGCACAGTGGATTTGACAGAAGCCGGATCGATCTTACCTTAGTAAACTGATTATACTCTGAGGGGTAAACAAATGATATCGAGGTATAGATCAAGGGTGAGATGAGATAGATGGTATATTACAAAGGAACATGAGGACTTGACTTCAAATATTGTACTATGTGCCTTGTTATTGGATCATGTTCAAGTAAAGCTGGAATTGAAAAATTCGGTGTTGATAAGGCAGAGAGATGCAGGAGGTTAGACTTGAATTGGTTGAGGAACGAGGTGGAGAGAGAATTAGGCAGATCATTGATAGATGAAAGCAAAATATTTCAAAACAGGACTACATGAAGGTGCAGGCATGGAATCTGATAGAGCTGAGTTCATGGGAAGAAATAGATGAAGTTGAAGCACAGATTTGGAGGGGCAGGAAGAGGACAATATACAGGTTGAAATTATTGCAGGAATGAATAGACTGTTTAGGAGAAGGGGAAAAGCAGAAATTACTGAAACTCGAAAAAATGTTGGAAGGACAAGACTGGAGAGAAATTAACTTAAAACTAAGTACCATTAAAAACTCTAATGAAACTCCCTCAGGTACCAAAATATTCAGGCATGGGGACTGAGACAAAGGTGGAGAGAACTATATACAAGATTAGTGCTAAAAAACTGGGAGAACGATGAAAAAGTGAGTTGACATTAGAAATGTAATACAGTGGTTCAAAATGGAGAGAGAAAATTGGCAAGCAAAAAGCAGTATTGCTGGAAGTGAATTCATCCTCAAGTCTTGGTGAGTATCTTCACAAGGTGGACACTTTTTTTTGTAAAAAAAAAAAAAAAAAACTCACCAAGAAGATACTGATAAATATGTATAGGGCATTTATCATGGACAGAAGTAAGTTAAAAAAATAAGACGGTTGGGTGCACAAGTCCCAGGATAAAAGGTGCCTGAACCTGGCAGACATACTGGTGCCAGAATTGGAAAAGAAAGACAGCGTAGAATCCCCAAGACATGGAAACATTCCTACAATGGGGTTAGGCCTGTCTTGGGAGGATGATCCCAGTGACCATGAAACAGTAGCAAACCAGTTTGCACCTAAGCCTTGATAAAGGACAATTATCCCAGGGATAAAAATTCAAAGGGGGGATATTCTAGGGTGACTTTGTCACCGCTGCTCTTTTGTCTTGGCTTTAACCTATTAAGTTGCCTACTTAATAGATTAGGTCATGGCTACAATTTGTTTCCCAGAAAACAACAAAGTGAAAAGACTTCTCATCTTGTTTTGTGGGTGATTTAAAACTGTACAGCTCATCAGATGAGGAACTTGAAAGCACAGCTGCAAGTGGTCAAAACGTTTATGTGAGAATGTCATTTGGTTTTGATAAATG
Organism: Protopterus annectens; assembly: GCF_019279795.1. Lineage (NCBI taxonomy): Eukaryota > Metazoa > Chordata > Ceratodontiformes > Protopteridae > Protopterus > Protopterus annectens. Next base: position 210,884,702 of record NC_056750.1, on the reverse strand, counting down.
TGCAAAAGCAACCTTAAAAGCAGGAAACCTGCACAGCATGAAAATAATCTGGGACAGGAATGTGATATAAAAGAGCTTGAGCAGGAGTGGAGTGTACACATTTGGGAACTGATGAAGGATCAACAATAAAACATGAACAAATGCAAATAAAACCTAGTAAGGAATATTTTAGAATAAAATTTAATACTGAAAACAACTCTGACCATTTAGGAGCAAAGTCCAAGCTCTAAACCAATTTGTTCTAACTTACTGTTTAGGGGTGATTGGCCCCAAAAGGTGTTGTATCAGTTGGACAGGAAAACGAGAAAAATGCTTCATGCCTATGAAATGATTTATAAAAATCAGTGTATACCAAGATTATATATTCTCTGTTCTGAAGGAGATATGGGCCTCCTTGAAAATGATTACATGTATAGATCTGCAATAGTAGGGCTGCTTGCATATTTGCTGACCTCACAATATCCAAACATAGAGAAAATTTTAAAACACGAGGACAACAAGTCCAAGATCTTCCCTGCTTAGTTTAGCAGAAGCATATCATTGTCGAGCAGGAATGGAAATCAAACCAGAAGTAGATAAACATCAGGCAGCAAATGAATAAGCCAAAACCAAAAGAATATAAGGTGAAGGGTCGGATGAGAAGGCAAGAAATGTAGAAAATGCATAAATATAGTTGCAAGTACAGAAAACCCCTGGAATAAGCTTGCGTTGATCAGGATTTAACACAGGAATTAAGGAGAGTTGAATTTAAACCAAACGGCGATGGTTAAAATTGGCGGCCCAGGATAGTGGACTTACATGCGTGTTGGTTTAAAAAGTCCATTTAACATGTTGGAGAAACAGACAAATGTAGGTTTTGTAAAACAGAATTGGAAAAAGTTGCACATTTTGTTGCTGGGTGTGATAGCAGAAAGCCTGTATTCTAAAAGGCACAATAATGTTACAAGACTGCTGCAATGAGGATTTGCAAACATAATATTGAAGTAGCTGAGAAGCATTGAAAATGTGAGCCACAGAGCATTACAGAAAATGATAGTTTATATCACATAGAATCACCCATTACCAACAGTGCAAAAAACAAATGCAAGAAAGCCAGATATAGTAGTCCAGGAAAAGAAGACAAAAGTAGCATTGACTATTGAAATTGCTACAGCCAGTGATTACAGTGACTTGCGTATAGAGAGAGAGTCATAAAATGCCAGTATCTACAGGCAGAAATGAGGGCAATGAGGAAAGAGGATACCCAGACAGTTCCAATAGTAGTAGGAGCAATGGGTCTCCTAAAAAAGTAGAATCCACAGTCCTTATTTGGATACATTACTGATGTGTGTAATTCCATATGAATTGCAGGAGTTGTCAGTTCTGGGCACATTGTTGCTGATGCTGTGAAGAGCACTTTTGGCTAACATTAAATCACGTTCATTAAGACATTTCCTGCTAGTTGTTTTAATTGGTTTGTGGAAGCATTGCAATTGTGGGTGTCTTCTACTGTGTTTTTACATTAGGAGGACCCCCCCCCCCCCAGTGTTGTGACAGGAGGTGTTTGCCTATTTTGAGTTGGGAAAGACAGAAAAGGGCTCCTTGTGTAGTTTTATTGGCCAGAGGGCTCACTAGTTCTGATTTTTTGTGCTGCTGTGAATTTAGCACATTTGTGCAGAATTGCTTAATGTGTATAGTGGCAGTTTGCAGTGCCCTGTACAGTAGCAAAGACCTAGAAGGCAAATTTTCCCAATCCAACTGTCCATAAAACTGGACCCTACAAAGCAGTAAATACAGAGCAAATACCTTGCAGACAAGTTTAGAGCAACTAGTTGGGCGTCAAGTGGTAACACCTATAGATTTACAAACTCTTGCTTAACTGGAACTCAAGCAACCAGAAAAACGAAGAAATACAGCACAGTTTGAACAATTCAGTTTTTCGTGTGTTGCACTTTGTTTCCCCCCACAGAAACATATCTTACATTTTTAGTTTTAAAAAGAAAGATGCAAATAAATTTCTTCTCCGCAACCTGAGAACAAGTCATACCAAACAAGTCAAATTGCTAAAATGTCAAAACTCCCTCCATACTCACTCAGTTTGCATCAGATTGTACATTCTATCTCTGATCTCTCACAGTCTCTCCAGTTTTCATACTTGCATTCACTCTCTCTCTCTCTCTCAAACGCAATTTCTTCAGCTTTCATACATCTCTCCAATCTCCCACACTCTCGCTTCTGCTTTCATACATTCATTCACTCTCTCTCTATTCACTTCATTCAATTCCAGTCCACTCAGTGTGTCACTGAAAAACCGTTCTGCATGCCACGCTTTCTAGCGGAAATATAAGTTTAAAATATTATTCCAGTCAGGCTTTTAATGACTGTATTTCAATATTAAAACCAAATCAGTACAGTGCTTATATTATGGTATAGTATATAGTGTTTGTCAGGTCTGTTTTTAATAGTAATGCTCAAGCAACCAGAATCTACACTTATCCGGCATCTACAAATCCCTATGGGTGCCGGTTAACTGAGAGTATACTGGGCTAGAATTCAGTATTGTGTAAAACGATCCATGTCATTACTAAGGGCTCAGCAAACCAACATCTTCCAGATATTTTCATTTTACTTAACATTTGTTTAATGGGAAAATCAGACTTGGAACGAAGCCAATTTTCAGTGGAGGAACTCTGTAGACACATGTCCTTGTAATGTAGCTTCCATTTGCTTTTGTATATCCTGCTAGTAGAAGCTTTTTAGGAAGATAAGATATGATGGATCGGGGAGGAGAGGCTGGGCTGTCTAGCAGTTAATGGTATTGGAGAAACTATGCAGTCAGTTTGAAGACTGTTAGTCTGGATAAGTCATACCTGTCTGAGACAGGAGGTCTGGAGTGGGATCCAGTATCCAGGGTGGATGAAGGTGAGGTAAAAGAAAGGGGAAACAAATTTGATTAGGCCAAAGGGTACAATGAGAATAACTGTGCTCTTCAACCAGAATGTTTTATTTAGAAATTTGGGAATGAGTGCTAACTGTATGTTAAAGTTCACAAATAAAAAGTCTTTTACCTTTTAGTCATGAGTCAAGAATAATGCTTCAGGATATGCAGGATACTGGTTTATTCCATAAACAGCACTGGGAGACTGCCTGCCAAGATTCAGTCAGTCTCAAAGAACAAAGAAAAATAACACTACATGCAGTGGATATAAAAAGTGTACACACCCTTGTTAAAATGCCAGGTTTTTGTGATATAAAAAAATGAGACCGCAATAAATCATTTCAAAACTTTTTCCACCTTTAATGTGACATATAACTGTACAATTCAATTGGAAAAAAAATCTGTTAGGGGAAAAAATATAAAACATAAAACGTACAATAAGCTGGCTGCATAAGTGTCCACACCCTTAAACTAATACTTTGTTGTGTGTGCACACCCTTAAATTAATACTTTGAAGCACCTTTTGATTTAATTACAGCATTCAGTCTTCTTTGGTAGCAGTCAGTCAACATGGTACATCTTGCCGTGGCAATATTTGTCCACTCTTCCTTGCAAAAGCACTCCAAATCTGTCAGATTGCGAGGGCATCTCTTGTGCACAGCCCTCTTCAGGTCACCCCACAAATTTTCTATTGGATTAGGTCTGGGCTCTGGCTGGGCCATTCCAAAACTTTAATTTTCTTCTGGTGAAGCCATTCATTTGTTGGTTTGGATGTATGTGTGGCTGGAGTCACTGTCATGTTTAAAGGTGGAATTCCTCTTCGTCTTCAGCTTTCTAGCAGACGACTGAAGGTTTTGGGCCAAAAGTGACTGGTATTTGGAAATGTTCGTAATTCCCTCCACCTTGACTAAAGCCCTAGTTCCAGCTGAAGAAAAGCAACCCCAAAGCATGATACTGCCACAACCATGCTTTACCATGGGGATGGTTTTCTTTTGGTGATGGGAAATGTTTTTTTCCAAACGTACCTTTTGGAATTGTGGCCAGAAAGTTCAACCTTGGTCTCATCCCCACATGCTTTTGCGAGACTTGATGTATTGTTTTGCAAATTTTAGCCGGGCCTGGATGCTTTTCTGGGTAAGAAAAGGCTTCCGTCTTGCAGTCCTACCCCATAGCCCAGACATATTGAGAATATGGGAGATTGTTTTCACATGTAATACACAACCAGTACTTGCCAGAAATTCCTGTAGCTCCTTCAGCATTGCTGTAGGTTTCTTGGTAGCCTTCCTGACCAGTTTTCGTGTCGTCTTTTCATCAGTGTTGGGGGGGTGGGCATCCAGTTCTTTGCAACATCACTATTGTCCCTTATTTTCTCCACTTTTTGATGACTGTCTTTACTGTGTTCCATGGTATATCCACTGCTTTGGAATTTTTTTTGTACCCTTTTCCTGACTGATACCTTTCAACATTGAGATCCCTTTGATGCTTAGTAAGCTGTCTGAGAACCATGGCTTTTGCTGTAACAGGCAACTGAGTAAATGTCAGGAAAATCCTACTAGGACAGCTGAACTTTATTTGGGGTTAATCAGTCTCTAATTGATGGCAGGTGTGTACCCAAGAAGACTGAATGCTGCAGTTAAATCAAAAGGTGCTTCTACATAGTAGGAGTGGTTATTGCCTAGAAGCTGTAGTTTTATTGGCCATTTTGGGTCAATTCCAAACTCCTTGATCTCTCTCTCTTTAAACCCTGCTGCCTCATGGTTTTGGCATCTTTCCAGGCTTGATAGTTGTTGCTGAAGCACCTACCAAGGGGAGAAAATGCTGAGAGAAGAAAGGAGCCACTTTTGAGATTTTAAGTATTTTCTTCTGATTTTTTGCTTAAAATTACTGCTTTGCCGCCTACTTTTCGGCGTTTTCCGGCTTGCTAAAGTTGATATCTGTATTACAAACAGTATTTAGAACACATCTAGAGCCTGCTTACTACATTTCCTGTGTTGCACTTAATTTAAAATCAGTTTTCTTAAAATTGCATTTTACCTGACTCTGGCCTAGCACTCAAGTGTGGGGTCATTTATTGCACTGTTCTGACTATTTTGCTACTTGTGTATCTCTGCTACCTTTAAACTAAAATGAAACAAACAAAAAAAATCTTGCTTTTTTCCCACTTTGCTGTTCGGAGACTCTAAATAAAAATCTGCCTAAGCAGCAGAGACCTCCAAAGCAGACATCCAGGCAACCCCTACCACGAAACAGTACCCGCATAGCACATAGCTCACAGTCAGTGTGCCACAAAGTCACAGCCCTTAAGGCTAAACAGCACACCTAATACACTTGTAATAGGTGACCTTATTGTCAGACACACTGACGTCCCACTCACCAGGCTGAAGAAAGAGAAGGTCACTGTAAGCTGCCTGTCTGGTACCAGGATCCGCCACATAACACAAGCACTCAGGCACTCCAAAGCAAGTACAAATATGACTCCATCATTGTCCATGCTGGTGTGAATGACCTGAGACGTACCTCCCTGGACTACATGAAAAAAGACATAGAGGAGCTCTTTGATCATGTATCCCAGGCCGGTATGACCCTGACCTTGAGTAGCATTTTACCCTCACCAAGATTGATGCCACAATATGAAGACAAGATGATCAATTTTAACAATTGGCTAAAGTATTGGTGTCATTCAAAGGGGATCCAGTGTCTGTCAGCCTGGGATGACATGCTCGACAAGCCACGTTGCTTCGCTAGGGACGGCTTGCACCTGTCAACCCTGGGTTTTCGAATACTGGCAAAGGCTCTTGCCTCCCCCATAGTGTCTTTTTTAGGCAAGGCGCAAAAGACAAACCCACCCCCATAGACAACACAAAGAAAAAAAACACTAAGGGTAATGCTGCTCAATGCCAGAAGTCTAAACCTCAAGATGCACACACTCGAGACTCTCCTCAGTATGGAGAATATCGATATCTGTGCAGTAACAGAAACCTGTTTCAAGGCTCCCGAGAGCACCCCAGCACTAACAGGTTATACCTCATACCATGCTTTCTGGCCCCAAAACTTGGACCGAACCACAAAAGGAGGGGGGGAGTATCCATATTTATCAAAGATACCCACACCTCCTGGTTAGTGGCACTGCACGAAGCATTGGCGACCATCCATGTGCAACTAACAGTGGGCAAAACTGCCTTTCAGTTTGTAGTCTGCTACAGACCACCCTCCCAAACACAGGAACCTCACTCGGCTTTCATGAGAACACTGAAGAATATGAAGGTCTCTCCAAACACCATTATATTGGGTGACTTCAACTACCCAAACATTGATTGGGAAAACTACTCAAGCCCAAACACCCTCACCCAACGGTTCCTAGAATTTATAAACTCAAATGCTATGGAACAACTGGTCACCACTCCCACAAGAGGGGAAAACATATTGGATCTGGTCATCACCAACATGGGGTCTCTATGTTCCACAGCAGAGGTATACCCCTCATTGGTAAGATCAGACCATAAACTAATCTCACTGGGCATCCATATTCCGTCCCCACCCCTAGCCAAGGAAACCACGGAGAAGAACTTCTCAAAAGCAAACTTCACACTTCTCAAAACCGAGGTGGAATCCTTCAAAGCCCCCGGGCCAGTGAAAAATAAGGCCCAAAATGCAGAATCCTTTACAAAAGCATTCCATGGACACCTGCAGGAATGCATGGAGCATGCTATCCCAAATAAAACCAAGACTCACTCCTCCAAAGGCAGGAGACCTGTCTGGTGGACCCCGGCCATAAATAAGCTATACAACAGAAGGAGAAAGCTACTACATGATGGAGCAAAATCCCAGAAAGGGAAGGAGTCTCTAATCAGTGCTAGCAAGAAACTAAGATCCCTCATAAAATCATCTAAGGCCAGCTTCGAAAGAAAAATTGCACAAGACACTCAAGGTAATCACAAGGCCTTCTTTAGTTGTGTCAGAAACCTGAGAGGCAACTCCCAGATATGCTCTGAGTTAGTGCAAAATGACAAAAAATGCACTGAACCCACAGACATTGCCAACATCCTGGCAGAAAGGTTCAGTGCAAACGTCTTACCCCCCAAAAGAGCAAATGTCTATCCCAACAGAGTGTAGCCTTCCTGAGAACACAGATGCACAGGTGAGAGCTGCCCTCTCCAAAGCAAAAAACACAGCATCAGTGGGACCAGACGGTGTCCCGGGCTGCGTCTTACACGAGCTCCAAGAAGAACTAAACCCTCATATAAAGTCACTGTTCAATCTCAGCCTTACTACAGGATATGTACACAAGGAATGGCATACAGCAACAGTGGTCCCACTCCACAAAGGTGGTGCCAAAACAGACCCCGGAAACTATCGCCCTATAAGCCTGACTAGCCTGGTCTGCAAAGCAATGGAGCATATCATGGAAATCATAAAGACATTGGGAACCTCCAGACACTGGATCCTACCCAATTCGGCTTTAAGGGCAGATCTTGCCTCTTGAACCTGGTTGACTTCTTTGAAACAGGTGCAGAAATGTGGGTAGTTGTAGGAAGGAACAAAAAAAATTCACTTGCGCTATCTTCTCTTACAACAATTGAAGAGGAAACGCAGTGTGTACGACAAAAGACTTAAAATTTAATGGTAAACAGTTCACAAATACACACTCCACAAAGACATGAAAAACTTCACTCGATAAAACATTTAAAGTTTAGCGCTTTCACCTATTCATATAGGCTTCATCAGAACTAACTGCATTTTGAAAAAATCCATTTAAATAACCTTAGTGGCGCGAAAACCCGTACCAATATTTAAAGCTGTATACACTTATTCCCAAACTGTGTTTACTTTCCCATTTGTTTAAAAACTTTCAATACATACACTTGTTTGACTGTGGATTTGAAATCCTTAATCCATATAAATAACAATATGCATAATTCATATATTATAAAAATATATCTCAATATTAAGTAGACCAAAATAGTTCCCTATAAATGTGTTTATTTTCATATATAAACTTAATATATGTATATAAATTGATCCAATAATTAAAAAGTTGTTAAAATAATATCTGATGATGTGATGTACTATAATAATAAATAAATGTATTGTTCTTGACGAATGGAAATATTGAAAAATATGTTGTGAATAAAATCTGTAGTCCTTCTAATAAGTTATAATGTACTTAATAATTTATGTGAAAATAATTAATATATAATCAACTTGTGTTAATTATATTTTATGTGTAAAATATTTGTTAATATGTAAAATTGATTATTTAAATAAAATTGATTATTTGAATACTGTGCCAAAGGGAATACAAGGGGAATCTAATGAAACATTTCGCAAAAAAGGAAATTATACATAAACATGTTAAAAAAGTTTCATAAGAAATGTTTCATAAAAAATTGCATAAAAAATGGTACAAAAAATGATACAAAAAATAATACAAAAAATATATGATACAAACAATAATATAATACAAAAAATATATATTCCAAAATGTGTGGCTATCAGGTTAACCTATGTAAAATACCCCTATGTTAGGTAGTGTGTCACAATAGGTCATATTTTATATTCTTAGTAGTGGTTTGACGGCTATAGATTCATTTAGACCAGGTTCAGTGGCAGCATCAGTGAATAATTGCCACCATATTTCCTTGTAACTTAGCAACTCCTTCCGATTGTCCCCTCCCAAACCTGGTTGAATATGTTCTAAAATGCCAAAGGAGAAAGTATGATCCACTCCCTCTTTTTCTACATGCCTATACAAAGCATTATTTTTGTCCTTTTTCCTAATACAGTAGGTGTGATCATAAATTCTCCTTTTGAAAGCCCTCTCTGTTTTTCCCACATAATATGCTGAGCATGTCAAACATTTAGCCAAATAAATCACATAAGATGTGTTACGATTACCCCTTGCATATTTAATAACTGTTCTATTGATATTATTTAAAATAATTCCAGGTGTTCTTGTGATGTTCCGACATTGATTACAATTTTCACATCTTTTGGTAGTTGGCACACTGTCTATGTCACCTCTTACAAAATTGGTCTCTTTACCAGATTCAAGAATTTTCTTTAAATTATCTGCCATCTTATATACTATAAGGGGTTTATTACCCAATAACTTTGAAATCTGTGGGTCAGTTTGGAAAATTTTCCAATGTTTCTCCAGAATTTCCTTGATTTTACTAACATATGGTGTGTATGGGAGGATACATGCTTTCTGATATCTTTTGAGACATATTTCTTCATTTTTCTTGTCTCCTGTGTCAATAACCCCTAAAAGAGGTAAATAGTGAGTTCCCCATCTTGTTGTAACATATTGTCCTACTTCTGACAACATTTTACTGTTGTACATTCTCTCCTTAAACATTCCTGTGATGAATTCAACCTCCTTTAGCATCTCATCTTTTCTAGACGTCATTCTAACTGCCCTGATGCATTGACCTTTAAAAATGTTACGCATCATTTTCCTGGGGTGGTGACTATTAAAATGTAAATAGTCATTTGAAAAGGTGTTTTTCCTGTATATATTAGATTTGAACCCTTTTTCATCGTGTGATACAAATGTGTCCAAATATGCTGTCTCATTATTGCTAACTGAATGAGTGAATTTAAGAAATTCACTACTCTTAATATAAGTGATGAATTCAGTTAACTCATCAGTGTCTCCTTTCCACAAAATATAAATGTCGTCTAAAAATCTTGTATAATGGACGACATGGGCGAAATGACTACTGTTGAATAAACTTTCTTCCTCCCAATTCAACATCACCAAATTCGCAAATATTGGGGCACTGGCTGAACCCATAGCCACAGCCCTACATTGCTTAAAATATTCACCCTCAAGTAGTATATAATTATGTTCCAATACTAATGTCATGCATTCCATAATGAGACATATTTTGTCCCATTCAAAGCTTGTGTGCTTCCTCATGCTTTCACAAAACATGTCCAAACCTTCCCTACTAGGGATACATGAAAATAAGTCAATGACATCTATTGTCACATATAGAAGGTTATCAGTGTCAAGGTGGGTAGGAAATTTCCTAAGTAAATCGCAAGAATCTTTGACCAAATGGGGGATGTATGAATAAATGTCTTTTAACCAAACGTCTATAGCTTTTCCCAAGGGAAATGTCTTTGCCTTACTTCCTGACACATAGTATATAAGATGGCAGATAATTTAAAGAAAATTCTTGAATCTGGTAAAGAGACCAATTTTGTAAGAGGTGACATAGACAGTGTGCCAACTACCAAAAGATGTGAAAATTGTAATCAATGTCGGAACATCACAAGAACACCTGGAATTATTTTAAATAATATCAATAGGACAGTTATTAAATATGCAAGGGGTAATTGTAACACATCTTATGTGATTTATTTGGCTAAATGTTTGACATGCTCAGCATATTATGTGGGAAAAACAGAGAGGGCTTTCAAAAGGAGAATTTATGATCACACCTACTGTATTAGGAAAAAGGACAAAAATAATGCTTTGTATAGGCATGTAGAAAAAGAGGGAGTGGATCATACTTTCTCCTTTGGCATTTTAGAACATATTCAACCAGGTTTGGGAGGGGACAATCGAAAGGAGTTGCTAAGTTACAAGGAAATATGGTGGCAATTATTCACTGATGCTGCCACTGAACCTGGTCTAAATGAATCTATAGCCGTCAAACCACTACTAAGAATATAAAAATATGACCTATTGTGACACACTACCTAATATAGGGGTATTTTACATAGGTTAACCTGATAGCCACACATTTTGTAATATATATTTTTTGTATTATATTATTGTTTGTATCATATATTTTTTGTATTATTTTTTGTATTATTTTATGTATCATTTTGTATGCAATTTCTTATGAAACATTTCTTATGTAACTTTTTTAACATGTTTATGTACAATTCCCTTTTTTGCGAAATGTTTCATTAGATTCCCCTTGTATTTCGTTTGGCATAGTATTCAAATAATCAGTTTTATTTAAATAATCAATTTTACATATTAACAAATATTTTACACATAAAATATAATTAACACAAGTTGATTATATATTAATTATTTTCACATAAATTATTAAGTACATTATAACTTATTAGAAGGACTACAGATTTTATTTACAACATATTTTTCAATATTTCCATTCGTCAAGAACAATACATTTATTTATTATTATAGTACATCACATCATCAGATATTATTTTAACAACTTTTTAATTATTGGATCAATTTATATACATATATTAAGTTTATATATGAAAATAAACACATTTATAGGGAACTATTTTGGTCTACTTAATATTGAGATATATTTTTATAATATATGAATTATGCATATTGTTATTTATATGGATTAAGGATTTCAAATCCACAGTCAAACAAGTGTATGTATTGAAAGTTTTTAAACAAATGGGAAAGTAAACACAGTTTGGGAATAAGTGTATACAGCTTTAAATATTGGCACGGGTTTTCGTGCCACTAAGGTTATTTACATGGATTTTTTCAAAATGCAGTTAGTTCTGATGAAGCCTATATGAATAGGTGAAAGCGCTAAACTTTAAATGTTTTATCAAGTGAAGTTTTTCATGTCTTTGTGGAGTGTGTATTTGTGAACTGTTTACCATTAAATTTTAAGTCTTTTGTCGTACACACTGCGTTTCCTCTTCAATTGTTGTAAGAGAAGATAGCGCAAGTGATTTTTTTTTCTTTGAAACAGTTACCAAAGCCATAGATGAAGGGAAGGTAGTCCACACAGCCTACCTGGACCTCACAAAAGCCTTCGACACAATACCCCACTCGGGCATCATAAATGAGCTCACCAGGTTAAATATCAACCCCTATGTCACAAGATGGGTTGCAAACTGGCTCAGGGATAGAACCCACATGGTCAGAATAGCAGGTGCATGTCAGACTCTAAACCAGTTACAAGTGACGTCCCACAAGGCTCAGTCCTGGGACCTCTCTTTTTCGGTATATATTTCTCAGAGGTACAGGTTAACACGGGTGGACTATGGCTGACCAAGTTCACAGATGACTGCAAACTGGGTGCCGTAATCGACTCTCCGACTGACACAAGCATCCTCCAAAAGGGTCTCATAGAGACGAATAACTGGTGCCAGACCCATGGCCTAAAGCTAAATGGCAAAAAGTGCATAGTCATCCCCTTTGGGAAAAACAAAGTGCCCACAAATTACCACATAGGTGGTAATCCATTAAGTAAGGAAGAAGTAATTAGGAACTTGGGACCCAAGTAGATGGCAATCTCTCATTTGACAATCACGTTGCGAAAGTGGTTAGAAAGACCTTCTATATAGCCCACCTTATCATGAAAGGATTCACATCTAGATCAAGAGAGGTCATTGTGCCCCTCTACTCATCACTTATCAGGCCCATAATTGAATACATTGCCCCATTTGGGATGTACCTTACCCGACACCTGCAGCAACTGGAAAGACCTCAAAAGTACCTCACCAAGAGGATCAAGGGGCTCAAACAGATGCCCTATGCAGCTGGGCTAAAGAAACTCCAGCTCTACTCAGTTGCGATCTGTGTCTGACTTATAAAACCATGTCCAACCCAGAATTAATGGACATGCTTCACCTCAGGAAATCCAAATCCCTTGGAGCTACACGCTCCAGGGACTTGAACCTCAGCACAGAAATAAATAGGACGTGCTGGAGGGACAGATTCATATCCCAGAGGCTCCCCTCACTCTGGAACAGAATCCCAATCCATGTTAGGCAGAGGCCCTCACTGACCCTCTTCAAGGGAAATCTTGACGAGTGGATGGGACTTCGTAAGTTTACCCCTGGGATCTCTTCTGTGTCCCTGCTTGACAGAGGTACAGTAAACTAACCTTAAAAGGGCTACCTTCTGTGACCTACTATACAGAGGCACAGTCGACTAATCTAAAAGGGTGGCGAAAGCCAAACACACTCTGGCTAGGCTTATAAATGCCCTAGAGCAGATAGCCTAGTATCAACCTATGAACCTATTAGTTTAAGGGTGTGCACACTTGTGCAACTATCTTATTCTACGTTTTTTTTATTTTTTATAGTTTTCCACTGATTTTTTTTTTTTCAATTGAATTGTACAGGTTATAGGTCACATTAAAGGTGGGAAAAGTTTTTAAATGATTTATTGTGGTTTCATTTTTTTATATCACAAAAACCTGGCATTTTAATGGGTGTATACACTTTTTATATCCACTATATATGACCTTCTTACCAATTTCATGCATACATAACTTTGATGTAACATAACTTTTAACAGATAATACAATTTTTAAATATTTTACGTCCTTCTGATCCTTGCTTAGAGCTTCACGTGAACACTTGACTGTGTGCCTTTTTAAAATATTGACCACTTGGTCTAAGAATTTATCTTTTAACCTTGCAACATTTAGTTTCAGTACACACCGTCTCTCATACATCCTTACAAAGACTCATTCCCCAGCCTGAAAAGGTCAGAACGTGCTGTTAATTAATCTGGTTTCAAAAGATTCTTGGCACATTTTTTTCCTGTGACATTCTGAAACTAGACACGCTAAGCATAGTATAACATCTTAACCCTTAACTCCATCACTTTGCCTTCAGCTATCTGTCAGTACAGAGTGCATTTGTAAGATACTTAAGATATAAAGCTACAACTTGCATGATTATGCAAGATACAGTTTCATATATCTATTTTGCTTTTAACATACACGTTATAAACATTTTTTGATTTATTTGTGAAGAAACTGCAAGTTAATATGTATTTAGTGAAGAATAACCGTGATGCATAATATTTTTCTGTTAACAGTCCTCCCCCATTTGACACTATCAAGCATTATAAATTATATTTGAATTCATCTTAATTTGATAAAATATGCTTTAGCATCATAATATTCAACATCTACAATGATTGAATTTTCATTTGCCTTAAGTTCATTATCAGAAATTTTTTATAAGTGGCAGTGCGCGTTCAGGTGAGGTTAAGCATTTTGCAATTACAGCCTTTAGAACAGAAAAGACCTATCTTTAGGCAAAGTGTAGATGATAACCTACTGTTCTCTTTGAATATTTACATGAATACTTTATTGTATGTGTACTCCTGGCTTGTACACTCGCTCGGACTATATTGCTTCTTCAATTTAGGTCATCTGGATGTTGTATCTAATATAGCCACTAGATGGCGGTATTCCATTACAAATATTGAGTCTTGAGTTCACGTAACCCAACTGAAGTTAAAGCTACCGGGAAAACTGATATAAAGTTACCAGAAGTGATATAGTAGATACAAAGTTGCATTTCTCAAGTGTATGTTGAAAACAGCCCTGCTCAGCGTGTTTGGTGACAGATTAGAGTAATTTACTGAGCCCATATTGATGAGTTGCTTCTCCTGCTAAGGTATCCTAATCAGTTACCTCACTATGATAAGCCAAGTGCTATTCCTGATGGTTTCTTCTTGCCTCTCTCGGCTGGGCGAGACTGCACATTGTGTGTTACTAATCCCCTTCCCTAGCACACGTGCTGCTCCCTCCCCCCTCACTACCCAACAGGAATCTGTGAATAGACCACCTCAATTGTGGCACCATTTTTAAACATCTTCTCCCCTTCCTTGGTGTCCTGTCTGTCCCTACGTTGTATACTTGCCAGTAAGTGCTTTTATCTTTTATGTACTGCAGTATGGTTGGTATCTGCAGGGTTTGTTTGCTGTGCTCCACATACATTTGATATCATGCTGCTTAAATCCTTGTGTTAGAATGTTGAAATTTGTGTCTGCTCTGCAGTTCTGAAGCTTCGCACGTGTTACTGATGCTGTACTGTATGTATGCTTTTAGGCTAGGCACTCTTTTCTTGCAGGTTTGAAGCTTATCCATACAAATGTATGTAGCCTTGGCATTCTTCTTATCCAGTGTTAAGCATATCCTGGTTTCTGTGGCTGCAATACATATTTTGTAGGCATATTCCCTGCAAGCCTGAAGCCTGTCTGTATATATGCTGTTAGCATAGGCTGTTTGTTCTTTTCTCTTCACGAGTGAAGCATACCCTGGTTTATGTTGCTGTATTTGATGATATAGTTTGAGTTACTGCTGCGTTAAACTGATCTTTGTACAAGTTATTCCTGAATTAATTTCCCCCTGGAGCCCTGTAACTGTTTCTCTGACTTACAAACACTGTACTACCACTATATTGCCGGTGGCAGTTGCCGATTCTTTTTGGATTGGCATACATGCTGCTGTGCCCGTGCCCATGAGCTCCATTACCTCTCCCTTCTTTTCCACTAGCCTATTTGCTGTTTTTCAAGTCTTCTATATTTCTTTTTCCCCTTATTACTTTTTTCCCTTATTACTTGTGTACTCCTCTCTTGCTCGCGTATTTTGAATCACTTCAACCCTGCACCCTACAGTTGTCTGCTGTAGTCCAAGCTCTTTTCTGTATCCCCCCCCCTTAGTGCGCAGTCCAAGTATTTAAACACACACTCTTTTTTTCTCTCAATTTGGTTTCCTCTGTTAATATTATGGACCACCTTGCTCTAAGAACTGAAACTCAGTGACCAAAGACCGCATTGTATGGATACCCTCCCTTCAACCCAGATAAGACCTATCTTTAGGCAAAGTGTAGGTGATAATATTTACATGAATACTTTATTGTATGTGTAGTCCTGGCTTGTACACTCCCTCGGACTATCCCCTACGATATGGCCAATATTGGCTATATTTGCTTCTTCCATTTAGGTCAGTGTGGATGTTGTTCCTAATGTAGCCACTAGATGACTGTATTCCATTACAAATATTGAGTCTGAGTTCACATAACCAAACTGAAGTTAAAGCTATCGGGAAAATTGATATAAAGTTACCAGAAGCGATATAGTAGATACAAAGTTGCATATCTCAATAGTGTATGTTGAAAACAGCCCTGCTCAGCGGGGAGTGTATTTGGTGACTGATTAGAGTAATTTACTGAGCCCATATTGATGAGTTGCTTCTCCTGCTAAGGTATCATAATTAGTTACCTCACTAGGGTAATCCAAGTGCTATTCCTGATTGTTTCTTCTTGCCTCTCTTGGCCTGGCTGGCCCCGCTTCATTCACCCTCGCTCCGCTCGGGCTCTCTCCATTCCATTTCCCTAACCCCATTCCCACCCACCCCCAGTACAATTACATTTTCTACCTATCCTTACCCCTTCCACCTGCCAACTGCCAAACCACACCCCTGCAACCACTTTACAATCATCGTATCATCAGTCAGTCCAACCCTTTATTTTTCCTTTCAGCTTCCCTAACAATTAGCACCTCCTTCCCTGTCTATACTCAATACATTTAACCCCATCTCCTATACCCCCATCTCTTCACACTCTATTTCACCTTCATTTACCTAACTTTACCTCAGCCGTCCTACCCTTACTTAAGCACTGTCACCTCTATACTACTGCCGTTTCTGGATTTCTCACACCAGTTCCACTAAACCTACTACCCTCACCTTACAAACTCACATATATTCTTCTCCCTACACCATGTCCAGCATGCAGAAAATTGTTCTACTGATACTTACCATTTACTTCACTCTCCTTCTAACCCTCTCCTCTCCTCATGCAGCATGTTTACCCTACAAACCCATATTATCAACATCTATATACTTTACCACCCTCTCCAGCTACTCTGCAGTTTGGTGTAGTCTGCATGCCACTGACTCAATTTTAGAAACAAAACTGACAATCCTGTCTGTACAAAACACTCTTCCTATCAACCCAACTCAGATTCATTTCTGTTACCTGAAAAATATTCTCCATCCAAAATCTCAACCATTCAATCCTAGACTACTTCAGAGTGGTGATATCCACCCTAACCCTGGCCCTTTTCAATCATCTCAACAAGCCCCTAACCTTAAAAAAATCTCTATTTCACCACCATCAATACTCAAAGTAGAAGAAACAAAATTCCCCATCTACATGCATGGCTAAGTCACTATAAACCAGACTTTACAGCCACTACTGAGACCTGGCTTAAAACCAGATATAAAGGATACAAAATTTCTTCCCCCAAACTATTCTTGTCAAAGAACAGATAGACACCATAAAAAAGGAGGAGGTATTACCCTTTTATACCCGAGCACCTTCACAGTGATTCCTTACTCTAAGCCCATTCCTACCTTCTCCACTGCAGAGCTACTAATTTCCCTCCTACAACTAAACAACCAAAAAACCCTCTGCATTATAGTCCTATATATTCCCCCAGGCAACAATATTTCAATACTTGATATCCTTGCCTGGTTCTCAAACAATATAAAACAAATGAAACAATCATGCTAGGCGATGTCAACATTAACTGGTCAGAAATCTCCAATAGTAACCCCTCCATAGGTATCAATCTTCATACCTATACTCAGCTTATCTCTGATATTACTAGGCCTGATAAAAGAAATAGCAAAGGCTCAATTCTGGATTGGATCATAGCTTCCCTACCTCTGGTACACTCCCAGATAGTATAAGTGACCACTCACCAGCATTCACAATACAGAAGCCCTTGACAGTACCAAACATACACCAATATAGATGTACTCGAGATCTAACCCACTTCTCCCCTACCACCTTCAATGACATATTGCATGCCACTAACTGGACTCCATTAAAATCTCTCCCTCTTAATGAAGCTGTAGAAACCTTCAGCTCAACATTTCTAAGGCTCCTAAATACTCTAGCCCCTCTACGGCTAAAAAGAGTCAAAAGTAATCACACTAGCTGGCTAACTAAGCCCACTAAACAAGTGATGTCCTCTAGGGACAAAGCCTGCAAAACCTGGCAAAAAAACAAGACTGCCTCCAACCTCACACTTTACAACCAACTTTGTAACCAGGCCAAACGGTTAGTAACCAAAAACAAAAAAATACTTCCAAACTCTACAAAACCAATATAGGCACAACCCCAAGAAATTATGGGGAGCAATCGACTCCCTACTCCATCCAGGAACTAATCACAATCCATCCCCCAACTCTGAAAAAACCTCTCCAGACTTAGCCTCTCTTTAACTCCTATTTCATAGACACTATTACTAAATGTACTTTACCTTCCCACCACTAAACACTAACCTACCTCACGTTACTAAACCACAAACCTCATCTGCTTCAATACCCACTTTCTCTCTCTCCCCCTATACCTACCTCAACCATAAAAAAACTTCTTCATAAACTGAAACCTTGCACCAGTGCCCCTGACAAACCTACCTGCTGAATTCTTACAACTATCAGTCTCCACTATAGCATACCCCATCAAGTATCCTTATCAACAGATCCATTCAGGAATCCTGCATGCCAGATATCAGGATAAAAGCATATATTCTTCCACTCCACAAAGGAGGTAATAACTCCGACATCTCAAACATCTGGCCTATTGCCATACTCTCACCCATCTCTAAAATACTTGAAAAGTACTTTCAGACTCGGCTCCTTAATCACCTGATGACACAACAATTGCTTTTCCCCACCCAGCATGGCTTTAGACCAGGGCATAGCACTAACACTGCCCTTATCTCCTTCCTGGACACAGTTAATAGAGCTCAAAACTCCGGTTCCTTCATCTCTGCACTCTTTCTTGATCTGTCAAAAGCATTTGACAGTCTCCCACCCCCTTCTGCTTACCAAACTATCCAAACTGAGCATCTCTCCCCCTACACATCAATGGTTTACTGACTATCTAATCAATAGGAAACGGTCTACTATTTATCAGCAATGCTTCTCCCCTTTTATCAACACCAATACTGGGGTACGCCAGGGGTCTATACTGGCTCCCCTTCTTTTCAGTATATTCATCAATGACTTCCACACCTCTCTCTCCCACTGCTTTGTAATTCAGTACGCAGATGACTCCACTATCATCTACTCTTCTAAATCTACATCTCTACTGCAAAAACGTACCCAAGAAGCCTTCACCTCAACTGAATCCTGGATGTCACAAAGCCATCTCGCCCTTACCCATAATAAAACCAAACTCTTAATATTCACCCCAAGTAAATGTAGCCCAGTCAGTAGATCTGAACTCTCTGTCCATTCCCAAAATAACACCATCATTGAAGTCGTTCCCAGTACAAAACTGCTAGGTGTTATCATTGATGACAACCTTACCTTTGACCTTCATATCCACAGTAATATCAAAAATATATAGGCAAAGCTACTTTCTAAATTCCACTGCAAGAAAGGCTCTCACCTCATCATTTCTGCTTCCAACTCTTTTATATGGTGCACCCATTCTCACCAACATCCAGTCCTCTCTAAAAAAACAAACTCAACTCATGTTACAATAAAATTGCCAAATTCTTGACCCCACACTGCAGCAACTAGACTGGCTTGAACTTCCTCATCACCTAATATACCTACAACTTACTATTGCCCATAAACTTATTTACCTCCCAGCTGCCTGCCCATCTCTTGCTGGTATAATGACCATCTACCATCCTAATAGTCACCTCAGGTCAGAGAATAAAATGCTGTTAAATATTGACAAACCTAAACTCTCTGCTGGTCAAATGCTTTACTCTATTACTGTTTCTAAACTATGGAATGACCTCCCCCCTCCACTCAGAGCCACATCCAGTGCTTCTAACTTTAAAAAAATCCCTTAAACTTCACCTCTCCTCACAGTGGTTGTACACTTGTACCTCTTCTAGAACCGCATAAGTTGACCCTCTCACTATCCTTCTCCTCCTCTCTCTATAACCACTCTGATCTCCCTTTCTCTCTACCACCCCCTACACATTTTCCCTCTCACTCTGAGCCTGGAATACACCTACATTACCACACTGCTTTCCTCCTTCTCTGCTGCATATCTCACTCAATATTTAATTTACCTTTATTTTATAGTTTCATTCCGTGACTATATGCTATTTTTCTCACTGTTTGTCCCCATTCCACCTTCTGTTACCAAGCTAGTGTAAATAATCATAATGTTCATCTCCAATTTTATCTCTGATAACAATCCAGTGTATGTAATCATAACCTTGTTGTACTTGCTGCTGTTATATTATATACCCTGTATCATTGTAACATATTTCTTGTCTCTATGTGTTAAACGTGGAGCTTTTCTCCCCGGGCCTCCACTGAAAATGGGTTCTTCTGGCCCAATGGACTACCCCGGTATTCAAATGCAATAAATAAATAATACAATTAAAAGAATAATGCCTCTTTGCCCAAGAGAGTCCACCCATGGGAGCAGTCTGAAGTTTTTGAGTCTTCCCCTGTGGCTTCCCCCTGAGGAAGTTCCTCAAACACATGTGTAACTGGGCGAACTTACTGAGTACACCAACTTGGGGGAGGGTTCCCCTCGGTCACCCCCTGATGACGTCTCCTTTGGAGACGACATGGAGATCTTTCGCCAGTGTGTGTGTGTGTGTGTGTGTGGGGGGGTTGCCCAGAAACCCAACCCTGATGAGTCTGTGTTCCTGGAGGCATTTGACGCAGGACCCTCTACATCCTGGGTGTCCCCCCCCCCCCACAGATCCCCTGTGGATTTTATTACATTTCAGGGTGGAAAGAGCCCAACACGGTGGAGCCCATCCCAAAACGCCCTGACAAGATCCTTAGTGCCCTGGCTGACAAGACATACTGGTCCAAGGGATCCCCTGTCGATGCCATTGTGGCAGCAGTGGCTACTAAGAAGGAGCTTGCACTGGAGAGCTCCACGGTTCATCCACTGGAACTTGAGTCTAGGACTATGGACTGCTTCAGGATGCGGGTCTACTCTTCAGCTACATTCTCGGTGCATGCGCTGAACTATATGGGACACATTATCAGGCTGCAGCTTGATCTGGTCATAGAGGTCGCTGAGTCTACTCCAGGGTCCATGTTGCCGGAGGCGAAGGTGTTTTCCTCCAGGGTGGCCACCCTTACCTCCATTGCCAGCACCTCTATGCGGCTGCTATCCCACACCACGGAAGGCACAGGAAAAGCTGCCGGGGCAGGCGTTGCTGTTAGATGTCATGCCTGGCTCCGACTGTGCCATTTCAGAACCCTTTAAGGCATCTTTCACAAATGCCCCATATGATGGTTCCACACTCTTGTACGTGACACTCTGGTCCAGAGCAAGATGGACGGGAAGACTCTGCTGTCAGAATATGATTCTCAACCCCTCAACGAACCTTCTCCAAGAATCAGAGAGGGGTAAAGAAGATGTGATTCTGGAAGTCTTGGGGTTATTCCCAGGATGCTCAGGACTCGCCTCCCCCCAGATAGAGAGGGGTATTTGACAGACGCCACCCTTGTAGCAGAGGGGGTCCGCGGAATCAGGGGGCTCAGGATTCCTTCCCAGACAGACCCGTGCAGCAGCCCTGAAGGGTTGCTGTGCTCTGGAGGCAGTCTGAGGATGCCTTTCGCTACACCCAACAGCCTGGGAGTCCATCACAGATGATTGTTGGATGTTGCAAATCATATCCAGAGGATATTTAATCCCCTTTATTCAAATGCTACTTCCTGCCAAGCACCTGCATGTCCCACCCACACAAAGGGAGGAGGCAGCACTGGAAATTTCCAAGCTGCTTGAAAAGCGAGTCATCCAGCCCATTCCCCCCAGACCAGTCCAGATTAGGCATCTGTTCCAGATTCTTTTTAGTGCCAAAGAAGATGGGGGACTTGAGACCCATTTTGGATCTCTCAACTCTGTCAGTTGCGAAGATGAAATTCCCAGTAGTCATGCTGCAATTTATCCTGCCCTACCTGCAGGAGAATGACTGGATGGGCTATGCTGACCTCCAAGATGCGTACTACAACATAAAAATGGGCAGGCATTCGCTGAGGTTCTTCCTCTTTCGGCTGAGGGCCAGTCACTACCAGTTCAGAGCACTACCCTTTGGTCTCACCACAACCCCCCCCCCCCGGGTGTTCACCAAAGTGATGGCAGTGGTAGCAGCTCAATTGCGGCTGCAAGGGCTACTAGGTCTTCTCCTACCTGGATGATTGTCTCCTTTCTACTCCCTCCAGGCATCAACTCTGCCAATATATATGGCTACTTCAGCTGGTTTCTTGTCCAGAGTTTCATTTGAGGATATCCGTTCTGCGGCTACTTGGGCATCTTCGCATACATTTGGTTCTTCTTATAATCTGTCCAGAAGCAGGGCATCCTTTCGCTCCGCCATACTCTGGAATATCCTTCTGTGGAGGCCTCCCAGGTGTTTGATGGCTGGAGACTCTGTCCCATAGGTTGAAGAACAAAGGAAGACAACTTCAAATAAAAAAGTTATGTGCTCACCATAATGTTCCATCTGAGTTTTTGCTCTTCATTTGTCAACTGTCCCTCCCTCCTCCCCCCTGCCATATGTGGGCTTGTGTGTAAGACTGGCAGGAAGAAACTTAGTCTTTACATTGGCATTGCTTGTGCTTCTTATGGTACATACACAAAATGTTGTATCGGGGTAAAGTCTTTGTTGAGGTTGGGGATGCTATGGTTGTCAGCAAACTTGATCTGAGGGGAGAAGGGAGACACTGGCATTATAGGAGCTTGGATCTCAGATCAAATGCTGGAAAATGCAGCCAAGTCTGATCTGCCACAGATACGTGTCCCATAGGATGAAAACAAATGAAGAGCAGCAACTCAGATGGAATGTTATGGTGAGTACATAAGTTTTCTTTTCATCATGGTAGTCACTAATATATGAACAATGACTTCCTATGAAGGCACATGCCCATCCCCCCCTTTTTGGCAGCTAGCATTGTCAAGTGCCAGCCGATTTTTATAATACCACAGTTCGAATTTGTAATTTCTCTACGTGCCATCGTGATGTGATTTGAAGTATGGTTTGCTACCTCCTGAAGAATTTGAGCAAACATGGTGATTTCGAGCATTGTCTTTTGCACTCCATAGCTAGGAGTAAAGACTCAAAATACTTGCTCTGCCCAGTGAATTGCCCATTTATTTTTCAGTCTGCCTGCTGTAGGTCTCTTGAAATGTTGAATAGCAGGAGTAATATAGCCCACAAAACAACATCCAGACCAGTTTGTAGGCAACCAGGGGTAGGCATGATCACTGCAAATGTAGTAATGATCCTCTGTCATACCCATGCCATGCCCCAGTCATAGCTTTTTAGGTGTAAAGAGTTCAGCACACTTTCATGTCTAATGTCATTGTATTTGCTGGTGCCAACTGGTATACTCTCATTTCTGGTATAGCATATGTCTCTACGATTTGTGGTTGCAAGCTGAAGAGAGACAACCTTAGAAAAAGTCAGTCACATTACTCCAAGTAAGATTAGCGTCAATAAGATCCTTTTCAGATGTCAACTGTGATGCAGGGATTGGAATCATGGGAATCCCCACCTTAGAATGATGTGATGTTTTAAATCCAAGATATATTGTTGAAGAACCAGCAGGAAACTATTTTCTCTTGATGAGTTTATAAAATGAAACGGCAACAAAAACAAAGTAACAGTACCTGTTGTCACTGGATTTATCATAGACTGTCGTATGAGTTGATTTTTTCTTTTAATCCTTTACTAGGGCAGATGATTCGTCCTTAGCACTTGGATCTTCCTTCACTGACAAAGATGATTCATCTGGGGCTTCCACATGACAATTTTGTTTCCCACAATGTGACAAATATATTTAAGTTTGTAGTCCTGCACAGCAGATTGCAGTAAAGATAGTAAGCAGGAGCTGGAAAGGGCCTTTTAACTTTGGACTCTGTTTTTTTTAATTTTTTTTTTTTTTTTGACATAAACCCAGTCACCAGGCCACAGTTGGTGACAGGGCTGGTCAGGAGGTTGAGGAACAGCTTCTTGTACAGTCATGTGGAACTGCTACAAGAAATGAATACATTTTGTGCAGTAAGACAATATAAATCTGTTAGACTTGATTCTTCATTTGACACAGTGGGCGTAGCTGGTGGGCCATGGGTCTCCCCATTAATATCTCATAGGGTTTCAATCTCCTTGTAGTATTTAATGTACTCTTCCTACTCATTAATGCTAAGAGAGGTGCCTGTGGCCATTTAAGGTGTGTTTCATCACAAATCTTTAAAAACTTGTTTTTAAGAGTTCTATTAATCCTCTCTACTAATCCAGATGACTGTGGATGGTTGGGACAGTGAAAACTTAACTTAGTATGAAAAATCTTGCATAGCTCTTCAGTCAGGGAATTGTTTAAATGAGTTCACAGATTACTAGTGATAGTGCAAGGTACTCCAAATTGAGGTATAAATTCAGATACAAGTTTTCTTTAAACAACTGTTAGAGAATCTGCTTTGTGACATGGGAAAGCTTTCACCCAGGCAGAAAACATGCATGCTATCACAAGAACAAACTATAAATTACCGACCTTTGGCATCTAGACAAATCCAGTTGCACATTAAAGGTCTCCAAGGTGGTGGTAAACTTACAGCTTTAGTATTTGCATTTTTGCTAACATTGTGCTCTAAACATACTCTACAATTATTAACATACTGAAGTATCAAAGAAGCTACATGAGGGGCATACCGGCTTCGGGTAATTTGATTAAATAAAGCTGTCTTACTTTCATGGGCTGGTAAATGATATGCCCTTACCAGGTAAGGTAGGAAGGAGACGGGCACCGTCAGTCAGCTGTCGCCATAACCCATTGTCAGATTTACTTCATCTGGCTTTAAGCCACCTCTGAACTTCTCCGTGTGACATTTCAGCTTGGAAAGCTGATACTGTCTTAAAAATCAAGCGCATCATCACTGTTCAAGTCCTTGCAATAACATCACATGAAAATTTGGACAAATTCCTTGTACAACTTGCTTAGCAGCTTGAGCTGCCAAATTATTTCGGTTTGAAACAATATCTATACCCTTTTGATGGGCACTACATTTAACTACTGCTAATTCTTTAGGTAACAAAAGAGACGCTAATAAAGCATTCACAAAAATAAATTTTAATTTGAGTTCCTGTTGAAGTTAAGTATCCTTTCTGCTTTCAAAGTTGCCTAAAAGCATGTACTGCATCAAAAGCATAATGAATATCTGTGTAGACATTGATAGCTTTGTCTTTGGCTAGCTCGCAAACCCTTTGTAGAGCCACTAACTCGGCTACCTGGGCAGAACATATACCCTCTAGCCTTTGTTGAAGCAAAACATCATTATTGGTGCAGACAGATATTCCTGCGACCAGATTTTCATTTCAGTCTCATCCACAGGAGCCAGCCACAAATAGGTCCAGTTCAGCGTTGAGTATAGGAGCGTCCCCTTAAAGCAGATAATTGGTCACACGCACAACTGTGCTGTTCACCATCCCCAGCAGTGTGTAACAAAGATGTAGGATTTAGAACAAGACAGCATATGAGAGAAGTAGATGGATCAGAAAGAAGTGTTAAGTTTATATTTAGTTAAATGTGCAGTCGAGGGGTTGAGTTTTTATTTTAAGTAAGAGAGATGATATAAAATGAGGGACGGCCACTGTAAGATCATGCTGAAATACCAGTGATTGTTCAAGATTGACTAGAATGGCAGCAGCAGCAGTCACCGCTCGTAAACATGGTGGAAATCCCTTTGCAGTAGAATCAAAAGCTAATGGATGATAGTTGTCCACATGTTTCTGTACAAGCACTCCTTGAACAAATCCATTTCTTTTATGACAGAATAAAATTAGTCTTTCTATAATCTGGTAACCATAAAGCTAGGGCAGTAGCTAAAGCTTGCTTTAAATTTTGAAATGAATTATTCTATTCACTATCCCAAGGGAAGGGCTGTGGTGTATTTTGTTTTAAAAGATTCGTCAAAGCTTTAGCAATTTCTGCATAATTAGAAACCCACTGTCTGCAATATCGTGTCATACCTAAGAAATATCTAAACTAACGTGGAGTATTTGGACGTGAGGCTTTAGCTGTTGCTTCAGTACAAGATGGTAACATCTGACTGCAACCGTGAGAGAGAAGATGGCCAAGATAAACGTACCTGAGATGACCATAGCTTTAATTTTTCTGTCGACACCTTGTGTCCTTTTTCTGCAAGAGTAATTAAAGATGTAGGGTGTCCTGCTGACACTGCTGAAGAAGTATCTGCATATTGCAGTAACACAGATTTGCTTGGAAAAGTCACTGCTTCCAAATCTTTTTTTTAGAATTTGATAAAATGATGGAGATTCAGTTTATCCTTGTGGCAACTGTGTCCATGTAAATTGCTGTCCCTTATAAGTAAAAGCAATCAGAAACTGACTTTCAGGGTGAATAGGCATAGAAAAGTATGCTGAACACAGACCTATGACAGAAAAACATATTGCTGTATGCATTACGCAACTCAGTATTGCTGCTGTATTTGGAACCACAGGAAAAGTTGGTAATACTGCATTGTTTGCAACCTTCATATCTTTCACCAACCTTAAGTATCTTTTTTCCTGGCTTTTTCACAGGGAGAGTAGGAGTATTACAAGGACTATAGCTGGCATTATTATTCCTTGTATCAAGGACTGAATTACAGGTTTGATTCCCTACTCTGCTGGTTTCAATGGATACTACGGAACTCTAGCGAGAAGTATTGATGTTTTCAGTTTTATTTTTACAGTTTCTGCACAATTTAATATACCTACTTCATTAGCATGTTTAGTCCGTAAGTTAGCAAGTACCTGCTGCGGCAGTTTTTTAGCTGTCTGTATGCCTTTAATAAGACTGTTCCTCAGCCTTTGCTAAGATTTCTAATGCTTCCCCCTCTGATTCTGTTGGAACATCCAAATACACACCTCCTGATGTACAGTAAGTAGTACAACCCAGTTTGCATAACAGGTCTCTCCGTAGGAAATTTACCGGTGCAGTAGTAGTCAAAAAGAATGCCTTTCTTCAATCGGTCCTGAAGAAATGGATATAGGTTCTGAAACAGGATACGTAACTGTAGCATTTGTTACTCCAGCTGCCTTTGCTTTGTTTTGATACTGGTATCTGACTAAGGTAACTTTTAATACAGAGCTAGTTGGTCTAGTGTCCACCAGGAAAGGAATTTTCTTTGAATTTATTTCTACCTAAACATAGGGTCCCTTTTGATCTATTGGCAGCAAGGATCAAGATTTATTTCTGTTTTATCATTCTGACATAGTCAGTACACTAATTTGCAACACTTAATAAGGACTCAAGTCCTTTCCCTGCCAGTCTGTAAGCATTTGCTTTATTTGATTTTGTACAGGGGCGTGCACACCCTGCACAAAAGGAGCTGCAATAGCTGGCTTAGCTTGTTCTTCTGGATCTGGTAGTCCTGAATGTCTAGCAAATACTTCTTTAAGATGACTCAGTCTATAGGGGCTTTCCTTTTATTTTGCTTATATGTCTGTATTTTAGATCAATCTGTCCTAACCTGAGACACTTATGTAATTTTAACAATGCTGTCCTTTAGTCTGTTAATGCATTACCTGTGAGAATAAAATCTGTTTCCGCCATTTCAAGTAACTGTTTTCTTATTTCATTTGAAGTAACTACCCATATCAGCTGGTTTAAATCTGTCAAAGTAGGGTTGTAACAGTCTATTATAGTTTTTAATATCTCTTTAAACCTTAATGGATCTTCTCTAGTATTTGGAAAACTTTTAGATTTGGTATGCAAATCAACAGGGGTCCAAGGGTGATAAGCTGTGTATCAGCCCTCTCTGTTAGCCCCCAAAATGTCTATAAGATGTGCCAAAAGATCATGTCCAGAGGCAATAACCTCTTGTCCTACCCTATCATGTGAGCACTTGTAATGAGCCACATGAGGGTCAAATACTAGGGCTCTTGCTGGAGAAGTAGTAGCTTGTTGAAAATGGCAGGAAGAAGAATCTTCCTTGACTGCAGATGCCTGTTCTGAAGATGAGGGTTGAACAAGGGAACTAGGTTGAGATGTAACAGTACCATGCTGACCTGGTGTCCATTGGACAGTTGTCTGAAATGCAGTGGACTGAGAAACTACAGAAACTTGTACAGGAGCCACCCGTACTGATACGTATGGGGGTTGGGGTGTAGTAGCTACTGGAGGACTATCATCCTCATTAGAAGTCTCTGCTTTTTGACCATTTCCATTTTCTTCCAAACCGGCCAAGACAGGATAAAGGGATCCCTTTTTACTGGTCTGTACTGCCTTTTTAACCTCTTTCACCTGGAGAAGCAACTTCTTATTAGTATTCTGTAATCCCCCTAGTACTGATTCCTTTTCCATCTTAAAAGCTTTGGTATGCCAAGAATAAAATACTGCCCATTGTGCCATACTTTGTTCTTTTTTTTTTTCTTGCCATATGTTTCATTTAATGGAAATACTTCACCAGAGCAGTTTTTAGTAACTGGAACAACTCATTCAAATACATTACAGCCTTCCTTGCCATAATTACGATGCATAAAATCATAGCCGGCCTTAGGTATAGGCCAATTAGGCAGCTGCCTAGGGCACCGCTCTAGCAGGGACGCTTTTTCAATAATCTGGATGGTGTAGGTAGACCAGGATTGGGGCACCAGGTGGTGTTGGGGGGGTGCAAGGAGACCTTTTACTTGGGGCACCAATTGACCAAAGGCCAGCCCTGCATAATATATGCAGGTGTTCCCTTTACAGGGGTTTAAGCCTGCCTGCATAACTTTGTTCCCATTTTTCCTGTTAAGACTTACCTTGTAGATACTGGATTCTGGTGATTAAAAAAAAGTCATTTCACATACCTTTCAGGGAAGGGTAGGGATTCTGTCAATATGTATTTGTTCAACAAAACAATTCTTCACTCATTCCCCTTTTTAACTACAATTATCTAAGAGAAAAAAGAAAACATTTTCCCCATTTAGTCTAGCAGCAGTTTGCACAGCCTGAATATTTAATGTATCTGAATCTCTGACTGTCATACAAAACAGCATGGAATTCACAGAACTTTCTGTGCTGGGCCCTTGTAATTTATTCCACACTGCTCTGCAGCAATACCATAATTCAGAAACCTAGACTTAAGGCACCAAATGGTAAGTTCACAAATAAATAATAGAGTTTTACCTTTTAGTCTTGAGTCAGTGCTTCAGGATGTGCAAAGTACTGGTTTATTCCTTAGCTTTGGGAGACTGCCTGCCAAGATTTTCAATCAGTCTCAAAGAACAAAGAAAAATAATTCAGTCAATTCAGCAATTCAGTCAGACGTTAGTTGTATGGTACATAAACAAGGAGGAACCCGATCTTACCTCCTTTGTCGAGAGGCTGTGAGAGTATGGCAGTGGGTGACTTTTTCCCAAGTTTTCTGATAGCAACTCGCATCTCCGGGAAATCCAACATGATAATCTCAGCAGGTAGATTCTAATGCCTCACGAGTGGTCCCTGAAGCAAGAGATTGTGGAAACGATTTTTCGGAAAATGAGCCAGCCTTGCTGCAATCTTTTTGCCACGTCCATGAATGCCAAATGCAGTAGCTACCTTGCCCTAATCCCCCCTTCGGGGGAGTCACTAAGGGATGCACTTGTACACGATTGGCCCTCGGGTTTCCTCTACATCTTCCCTCCCTTTCCATTGATACCCAAAGTTCTTCAGAAAGCCAATGTATTGGGAAGGACCTTAATACTCATCGCCCCTTACTGGCCTCGTCAAATCTAGTTCCCCTTCTTGTGGCCTCATTTTCATGAGGATCCATGGATTCTGGACCCTGTTCCAGATCTTCTGATCAACCCATTGGGAATGCTCCATACATCTCTTAAAACCCTCAAGTTGACAGCCTGACTGCTCTATTTCCAAACATAGCCAGGCTACCTGAACTTTCACCTTCAGTGCAGCATATCTTTATTTCTTCTCATAAACCTTCTACGAGAAAATTATATGTCAGTAACTGGAAAAGATTTTCCTCCTGGGCCTTGGAAAATCATATTGACCCTTTCTCTGTACTTATACCTTTTATACTGCAATTCTTAGCAAAACTATTTCATGAAGGAGCAGCTGAAGCTACTATATGAGTTCAATTAGCAGCAACCTCTAATTTTCATTTAGGGGCAATGAAATCAAATGTTATGTCCCAAAGATTTTGCAAAAGCTTTTTGAGGGGTGCCATCCTACTAAGACCGCCCATTAAATCTCCCCTACCTCCATGGAACCTCAATTTTGTATTATCCCATATGATTCTTCCCTTTGAACCTGCATCATCCTGTGACTTGAAGTTCTTAACCTGGAAGACTATTTTCTTAGTAGCTATAACTTCAGCTGGGAGGGTGTTGGAGTTACAAGCACTGTCTATCAAATGCCATATATGCTATTCCACAAGAACAGAGTCTCACTACGTACAAATCCGTCCTTTTTACCAAAGGTATGTTCAGAATCAAACTTGAACCAATCCATAGACTTAAAATTTTTTCCCTAAGTATGACAATAAGGCAGAGCATATGTTACACCAGCTGAATGTTCATAGGCAATTACGTTTCTATTTACACAGAGCAAAGGACTTTAGGAAGACTGACCAATTACTTGTCTCCTTCTCAGACCACAAAAAAGGTGCTCCAGTTGTTAAAACCCTCTTTCCAGATGGTTATCAGATTACATTACATTCACTTACAAGTCCCAGAACAAGCAACTTCCCGATAAAGTCAAAGGTCATTTGACCAGAGCTATATCTGCCTCCTCTGCCTTTCGGGCTAGACTTCCAATCGAAACCATTTGTGCTGCAGCAACATGGGCAACACCTTATACCTTTATTACTCATTACAAAGTTGATTTGGCCTCCAGGAACAGGGCCTCCTTTGGATCCATTGTTCTGAAGAGTGTTCTCCCTTGAGCCACCCAAGAAAGATGGTGCTAGGGACGCTGTCCCAACCAGTGGAAGAATGAAGGTGAGATAGGACATCATCACATAAAGAAGTTGTTTTTTCTGTATGTGTTGTTCCTCTCACCTTCATTCTTGCTTCTCACCCTCCTTCCCCCAGCCTTTGGCTTCTGGAAGACCGAGAGGATTTATCTGGTGTCTGATTTTTTTTTCTCTGACCCTCTACTAGGCTTGTAAATTTGTAAAATTTGTGTGTATATATTAGTATACCAGCAAACAAGATCTGGGGAATTCCCTTAGAGCATCATGGGATAGGGTGTTAGCCATGAGCTACTTGGAGACCTCGAGCTTTTGTAAATGGCCTAGTCTGAACAGAGGATTGGTTCCAAACCCAACCAGTGGAAGAATGAAGGCAAGAGGGACAACACACATGGAACGTTATGGTAAGAACATAACTTTTTTCTCTGGTGGATTCAGCAGATCTCCGTCAGTCTTGGTCTACCTTTTCAAAACCCTACTCAACAGCTGTTCCCAGATGCTTTCAATCTGGGGTGCTGAGCTTCTGACAATCTGAGATTTCAGGCTCCACGGCCTCTTCATCAGAGGTTAGACCACATCAGAACAAAAGAAGTGAGGGTGCTTATTCTTGCTCTTCAGGCCTTCCATTTTCTGTGGTGTCCAGGCCCTTTAAAAGTCTTTACAGACAACACCACAGTTAAGTGGTGCATCAACAAATGGGGGCACAGACTAGGCTTTCAGGCCAGAGATTTGGCTATCTGCCATCATATAACTTTTCAGGCAGTTTATAATCCTTCAGAACACAACCTTGTGGCAGACTCCCTGAGCAGGTCCTGAACAAAACCTCACGAATTGATGCTTCACAGGGAGTTGGATCTGGACATAGTACATCAGTGAGGTATTTCTGATGTATTTCTCAAGTGGATCTTTTTGCTTCCTGTCTGAACAGGCAAATTCCTTGCTTCTGTTTCAGAATCCTATGCCCTTTGACTTGGAAGTAGGATGCCATGCTTTTTTTTCTTGGAAAGGGATGTTTGTGTATAATTAAACTCCTCTCTCTCTACTTCCCAGGGTCCTACACAAGATGAGGAAGGACTCAAGAATCTTGCTGGTGACTCCCTTTTGGCCTAAACAGCACTGGTTTCTTGTTCTTTCACCAGGCCGGGGTAGTCATATCGCAAGTTACCTCACCAAATTGATCTCGCAAAAAACAAGAGGTCTGCCATTCACCCTCGCTTGTCTACTCTTCAGTTGACACTTTGGGTGATAGGATTTTGATCCCATTCAGACACTGCTTTTCTGACAATGTGCTTAGGGTAATGTAGGAGGCCAAGAAGCCCCTTACCAGAAAATGCTACATGGCTAACTGTAAAAGATTTTCAGTTTGGTGTGTCACAGTGCCAAGATCCCTTCTAAGTGGGAGTGCCTTTAGTTCTTTCTTGTGTGAACTGCTCTATGCTGGCTTGGCATATTCTTCTGTTAAAGCTCATTTGTCAGCAGTCTTTTCCTTTGTGCCCTCCATTAGACTCTTGTTTTGAGGTCAAACAATTCCTTAAAGGCGTCCTTCATATCCTCCCTCTTAGAATCTTAATTTGTCCTTGAAATGTGGACACAGGCCCCTTTTGAGTCTACTTATTCTTCTGCTTTACAGTACAGTACCCGCAAGGCTGTTTTATTGGCTGCCCTTACTTCAGCCAGGAGAGTGTCTGAACTTTAGACTTTGATGGCATCTTGTCCCTTTTTGTGTTTTCATAGGGACAGGGTGTCTCTGCGTAGTAATGCTTCTTTTATGCCCAAGGTGGTCAGTGAGTTGCCTCTTAATCAGTCTGTCTAGCTTCCTTCCTTTTTTCCTTCTCAGTTTGTTAGTGAGAAGATTCTTCACTACTAGAATCTACACAGCTCTGGTATTTAGATAAAATGAAATATTTGCCAATCTGAGTAACCTTTTGTTTCTTTTCATTCCAGGACATTGGGTTTAATGGTTTCTAAGCAAACCATCTCCACCTGGATTTCTAAGGCCATTTCCTTGGTAATTCTTTTAATCTTCTGCAGCTTTCTTCAAGGGTTTAGATTCTAGATCTATCCTTGAAGCTGCTACTAGGTCCTCTGAGCACACGTTTACTAAACATTAAACTATTTTCAGAGCCAGTGCATGATTTGCCATGACTGTCCTTCATGGGTTTTTGGATGTCTCCTCTGTGCCTTCCTCCTCCCATCCTTTACAGTAGCTTTGGTACTCTTCCCTAAGGTGATGAATGTTATAACAGTGATATGGAAGGACACAGAACAACTGTGTAACATCTTACCATAACAGTAGATGTCCTTCATTTAACTGTTGCAGTATAAGTCCCTCCTGCCCTTTATCTTCTATTGGAAATACTTTTCTGGGCGAGGGGTCTTTACCATCTTTACCCTATTTTTCTGTCCTGTTTCTCCTTCCTTCCTTCTATATGTGCATGTTCTCCTTTCTCCTGGGGGTTGCTCTAGTTCTTCTGGAGCACTTCAGTTTTAAGTATCCAGCATGCATATATCACCTTTATGTCCTATGTCTGGGCTGTGAGCATACAGCAGATGTTCGATGCTGGTAGGATGTAAAGGCTTTGGTATACTGGCCGGACGTTGGCAAGAGACCCCCTTAGATGATGAATACTGCAGCATTGAAAAGGACATATTGTTATGGTAAGATTTTACACAATGGTACTTGCTTTGCACACTGGTACAAGAATGATAATTTTGCACTCATCTGAGATATGCTTTTTTTCTACATTCTGTAACGAGTACCCCCAGGAGCCATTTCTGTACTGATGCACCCA
The DNA here is from genome assembly GCF_019279795.1 of Protopterus annectens. Taxonomy (NCBI): domain Eukaryota; kingdom Metazoa; phylum Chordata; order Ceratodontiformes; family Protopteridae; genus Protopterus; species Protopterus annectens. The sequence continues at coordinate 210,851,327 of NC_056750.1, read as the reverse complement.
GTATCTTAATCATATTTGTAGCGGCTCGAGTAGAATAACCCGGTCAATGCAATTTAATTAAATAATGAACATAGTCACAAAATACTAAATAAAATTAATTTTATTACTCTTATTGTTAGATTCTGCATTTCTAGAAATATTATGTTATGAATGTACCAGTATGGGATGCTTGTCAAATTTGGGTTTGGTTTGCTGAATTAAGAAAAATCGGTGAGGTTTAACACTGAACATTAGCCTACTTAATCAGTATGAAGGGAGAAGTTTGTCTACTAATGTGCAAAAAATGAAAGCCACGCATATGGAATGAAATGTCAGCCCCTATTTTTATCTTAGATGTCAATTTTTAGATGTGTACGCAGCATTAAGTATGTAATGTGGTATGGCTAGCACTGCTTAGCCATATGTTCTGTTTCCTGTTTTATTCCACAGTAGACTGGTACAGCTGACCTCAAACTATGGAGGAACAACATATAGTGCATGCAAACTTCCTGTGTGACATGTGACATGATTATGGATGCTACTAAGTGAAAAACATCCTATTGTCTGCATCTTGTCATCTGTAAATCTTTATAGCTAAAACACTTTTGGTAAGATGCTTATTTAGAAAGATCAGTATTCTTAAATAAATCCTGAACCTAGTTAATAGATGTAAGCATAGATACAATTCTTTTGTATGCCAGTAAAGCAGAGATACTAATTTAATGAACATCAGTTCCCAAGTAGGTAACAGCTTGGTGTGAAGTGCAAGCAAGAATTAAAGCTGCTGTGTCAGATAGCCTGTCCCGTAGGGCAGGTGTAACAATAATTTGCTACTATACAACCTGAAAACATTCAGTTAAATAGATTATTATTTTAATCTTAACTGAGAACAGCCAGATGTGTTGCAATACGACAGCAAGTTTTCTTAGGCTTTCTTGCACAGTCTTGTCTTAAAGGTTATTTAGGCTTGTTGCTTCACTTTGCAAAAACATAACCACATCCCCATTACAGTCTAGCTGAATCCACTTCAAGTGGTGCACGAGATAAATTGCTAACTCTGCAATATGTAAACAGATATGTTTGAATACAGTTTAGTTAGAGACATTTCTGAATCTAATTTAAAAATGCTTCTGACTGCACATATTTTGAGTGTCATCATCAACAGTTGAATATTTGATTGTGTGAAACTGTCTTGCACAGCGTCAAGGCTGACAAATGTGTTTTTGTTGTGGTAACAATTTAATAAGAAATTATAAAATGACCTGGTGCTGAATTACACATGAAACAAGTGCATTTTGCAGCTGCAGTAATGTGCTGTCTTTTCATCCCACCTTTGCGGTTTAATAAGGACAGTTTACTCTCTAATTGTTTATAAAATACCTGTTCATATAGTTTTTAAAAAGGATTTGGAGCTCTACTGTATGAGGTAAGTTAGATCTGCCCTTAAATGATTTACTTTTTGCTTTTAAAAAAAAAAAAAAAAAAAAAACTCCTGTCAGTGGTTTGCTCAGAATGTTCATCCAAGTCTGTTAATTAAACCCCAGGAGATGTATTTTAGCTTCAGAAACTTTATCAAGTAACTCCAATTGAAAGTAACTTCTGATGTTGATAAATTTGCATTCTCAATACACTAATTGTAATGATGAGCAGAGGGGAAGAAACTTGCAGCAGGAATCTCAGCAAGTGTATATATATATATATATATATATATATATATATATATATATGACTCCTATTACAGAGAACAAGAGTTGGAAATGATTTTAGCAGTAGGTGGCACTGTTCTAATGGTACAAGAAATGACAGAACATGGATTTATAATAAGGAAAAAGGAAACATATCTTGTGCTAAAGTAAATGAATTTATTCAGTGACTACTAACTTTAATGAATTCTAGTAGGACTAGCCCTTGGTGGCATCCTGTAATCTGAATCTGTGTACTTGTGCAAAGTAAAAAAAAAAAACTACAAATTAAAACAATATATGTGCGTGAGATTAGGATGCAGTATATTAAGACTAATAATCCTGGTCAACTAGAAAAGATCTTGCAATATCTCACCAGTTTGGGAACAGTACAAATTGTCAGAGGATATGCTTTTATGAGGTGCTAGAATATGGGACAGTACAAGATTACATTTTTTTTTTTTATTAAAACTTGTGTGTACATATATGTAACCTATGAACCTGCATATACACACACACATGTACATACGTGTGTGTGTGTGTGTATATATATATATATATATATATATATATATATATATATATATATATACATTTATATGTGTGATATATGTATATATAAAGTATACCTGCATGTGTGTGTGTATATATGTATGAATATATATATATATGGATTTTCACCCTGGCCTGTAGTTTTATAGTACTGACATATATTAATAAGTGTATAGTAGGCTAACAACCACTTAGGGCCCTTAAAAGCCTACCTCTGTGATCCGCAAATTTCATTTATATAGGGGATGATTTACTTACTGACTGTACGTATCAGAGACATAGGCGCTCGAACAGGGTCAATTTCCAATTACCCATCCATTGGTCCAAGTTGTACTTAAGTAGGGTCAGGGAGGAGCTCCGCTTCACATGGATATCTCTCTCCAACATGTCCCATTTATGTCGCACACAAAATTTAGGTATTTTAATCGAGTAGTTCTGATGCTTGTTTTGCAGATGTGCAAAAGGATCATCATAACAGGATCCAGGGATGCCAAACATAACGTGTCAAATGTCTGCATGATACTGAGTAATGAGACGGACCTTTGAGGCAATCAGCTTAGGACATTATATTTACTCCCTGTATTCTTTTTGTAAGGAATCCTTGTGGACATTCCAGTTGCTGCATGAGTTTGGTCAAGTGTTACTAAAGGGGGCTTTGTACTCTCTGTTGGATCTGATTTGGGCCAAATATGGTGGTATGATAACCTGTCTGGACCTAGATATCATGTCTTGAGCAACAAAGAAGGATTTTTGTATTACCTTGGGCCACATGTTGGTCAAAGGCTAAGTTACTATCTTCATGAATTCCCAGATCCTTGACTAGTGAATCATCGTTTAGGAGTGTTTTATTTATGATGTAGTTACCCCAGGTGGCCAACTTCCCAAATGGTACTATACTGCATTTCTGGGTATTGAGTTGTGAACCATGGCTTTGGCACCAAGTGTTTGCGTCTTGGGGGGATTGAGTGACTACTCCCAGCTCAAAAATCACTTACAAACGTGGTTAGCCAGAAGTATTTTTTTATTGGCTTTGACATCCAAGAAGTGGATGCTAAAGAGGAGTTGGCACAGCACAGAGCCCTAAGGGATTCCTTTGGTGACAATCCTCTTTGTGGAGGTGGCCTTACTGTCCTAACCTTTTGGGTCCTGTCCCTGAGCCGGCTAGCTGTCTAGAGTGTTTTAAAGGGGTTTCATTTGTTGAGCATTCTCAAGTGTGGTATTGTATCAAATGCTTTAGCTTCTTCTTTTGGCTGTTCCCATCAAGGGTCGCCACAGCGGATTATCTGTTTCCATTTATTCCTGCCCTCTGCATCTGGCTGTGTCACACCAGCCACCTGCATGTCCTCTCTCACCACATCCATAAACCTTATCTTAGGCCTTCCTCATTTCCTCTTACCTGCCAGCTCCATCCTTAGCATCCTTTTCCCAATATACCCAGTAGCTCTCTTAAGAACATGTCCGAATTAACGCAGTCTTGCCTCTCTGGTTTGTTCTCCAAACCATCCAACCTGAGCTGACCCCCTAATAGACTGCTTCATTCACAGCCAATACAAATCTTAACATCTTTAACTCTGCCACCTCCAGCTCTGACTCCTGCCTTTTTGTCAATGCCAATGTCTCCAACCCATATAACATAGCTTGTCTCACTACCATATTGTAGGCCTTCCCTTCCACTCTTATTGGTACCAGTCTGTCACAAATCACTCCTGACACTCTTCTCCACCCTACCTGTACTCTCTTCTTCACTTCCATTCCACACTCACCATTACTTTGAACTGTTGATCCCACGTATTTAAATTCATTCACTTTCGCCAGTTCTACTCTCTGCATCCTCACCACTCCTCTAGCCTCCCTCTCATTCATTCACACATACACACACACACACACACACACACACACACACACACATGTTCTGTCTTAGTCCTGCTGACCTGCATTCCTCTCCACTCTATAGCATATCTCCTCCTCTCCAGGGTCTCCTCAACCTGTTCACTACTCTCACTACAGATCAGTGTCATCGGCAAACATCATAGCCCTGGGGGGGACTCCTGTCTGATCCCATCTGTCAACTTGTCTATCACTATTGCAAATAAGAAAGGGTTCAGAGCTGATCCTTGATGTAATCCCACCTCCACCTTAAATGCATCTGTCACTCCTACTGCAGATCTCACCACTGTGACACTACCCTCATACATATCCTGTACAACTCTTGCATACTTCTCTGCCACTCCCGACTTCCTCATACAGTACTACAACTCCTCTCTAGGCACCCTGTCCTATGCTTTCTCTAAGTCCACAAAGACACAGTGCAACTCCTTCTGATCTTCTCTATACTTCTCCATCAACACCCTCAGACTAAACATCGCATCTGTAGTGCTCTTTTGTGGCATGAAGCCATACTGTTGCTCACTAATCATTTCCTCTCTTCTTAACCTAGCTTCCACTACACTTTCCCATAATTTCATGCTGTGACTGATCAGTTTTATCCCTCTGTAGTTACTACAGCTCTGCACATCACCCTTTTTCTTAAAAATCGGTGCCAAAACACTTCTTTTCCACTCCTCGGGCATCCTCTCACTTTCCAAGATTTCATTAAACAATCTGGTTAAAAACTCCACTGCCATCTCTCCTAAAGATCTCCATGCTTCCACAGGTATGTCTTCTGGACCAACAGCCTTTCCATTTTTCATTCTCTTCATAGCTGTCCTTGAGTCTTCCTTGCTAATCCACTGTACTTCCTGATTCACTATCCCCACATCATCCAGCCATCTCATTCTCTTCATTCATCAGCTCCTCAAAGTAAACTTTACATCTCCTCAACACACACTACTCACTTGTGAGTACGATTCCTTCATTATCCTTTATCACCCTTACCTGCTGCACATCTTTCCCAGCTTGGTCCCTGTGTCTAGCCAATCGTTACAGGTCCTTTTCTCCCTCTGTTGTGTGCTACCTTTCATACAACTCTTCATACGCCTTATTCTTAGCCTTCACCACCTCTCTCTCTGCCATATGTGTCCTCTCCTTAAACTCGTCTACTTTCTTCATCTTTCTGACAATCCCACTTCTTCTATGCCAACCTCTTTCTCTGTAAACCCTCATGTACTTCCTCTTTCAACCACCAGGTATCATTGTCCTCCTTCCTCTGTCCAGATATCACACCAAGAACCTTTCTAGCTGTGTCCCCTACCAAGTCTGCTGTAGTTACCCAGCTATTTGGTAACTCTTTACTGCCACCCAGTGCCCGTCTTAAGTATTCCTTGAACTCCACCTCACAATCACCCTTTTTCAACTTCCACCATTTGATCCTTTGCACTGCCCTCACACTCCTCCTCTTGATTACCAATGTGATCCTACAGACCACCATCATCTGCTTTCCCCTGTCACCACTTTACAGTCTCCAATCTCATTCATGATGGCCCTCCTGCATAGGATATAATCCACCTGTGTGCATTTTCCTCCACTCTTGTATGTCAACTTATGCTCCATCCACTTATTGAAATACGTATTCACCACAGCCATGTCCATCCTTTTCACAAAATCAACTACTTTCTGCAGTCCTCTCCTTAACACCATACCTACCCATTACTTCCCTTCACCAGTATGCCCATTGAAATCAGCTGCAGTCACCACTTTTCACCTTTGGGTACACATCATCCAACGCTCTCCAAAATTTTTTTTCTCGTCCATTGCACATCCAACTTGCGCACACCATCAATTTACAGATTCATAAACATCACTCTTATCTAACGCTCTTTTCACCTCCAAAACACTCTTAGCATACTGTTCCTTTGGGATGACCCCTACCTCATTTCTCTTCCCAGCCACACCATGATAGAACACTTTGAACCCACCTCCAGTACACCTGGCCTTGCTCCCCTTCCATCTGGTGTCTTGCACACACAATATATCAACCTTCCTTCTTTCCATCATATCAGCTAGCTCTCTCCCTATACCAGTCATACTGCAAACATTCAAAGTTTTTACCCTCAGTATCACACTCCTAACCTTCCTCCTCATTTTCTGCCTTTGGGCATTCCTTCCCCCTCTTCTCCTCCTTCGGCCGACAGTAGCCCAATTTCATCCTACACCCTGCTGGCTAACAGTACTTTTGGCGGTCATTGTTAACCCGGGCCTCTGTATCAAATGCCTTAGTTACATCTAGTTAATCAGTATGCACCATTTTCCCGTGATCCATTGGAGGTAGGTGATTTGGCAAAACTCCAAATTGCCCAGTGGTGGCTGTGTTACATCATAAACTGGTATATTGCAGAGATTTTTTTTCTCACATATACTGCATTACTTGTGAAGAGAGGGTCTCCAATGCCATGAATTGGGTAAAGTAAGTATTTAAGATGACTGCGAGTATTTTTTTAAAAAAAGTATTTCA